>NC_072731.1:35153872-35282157 GCF_026930045.1 Uloborus diversus | reverse complement strand
TATAAGCCGTTAGCGATGGATAAACAGTTTAGTTTCGATTGAGATTTCGAACTGAGTGCATTTTTGCTCTGTTTATTGCGAGGCATTTTCGCTGTGTTGTTTTCGTATTTGGAAGTAAATACGTGTGTAAACGTTGAGTTTACGGTGTTGTGTGATAATTGCTTAATTGCTGATGAATAATTTAGCAGTTGTTGAAGATCTTTCCTGTACATAGTGTAAATAAATTTCCTGTGTTTTTATCAAGAACAGTGTCTTCATTTCAAAAAGTGGAAGTCGCACCGAATCCGTTACAATTTGGCGCCCAACGTGGGGCTACTTCAGGACTTTCTTGGAGTAAGTGTGACTTTGGACATTTTTTTCATAAAGACTGTTTGAATTTATAGACTTTGTTTTTATGGTGATTACTCGCGCAATGGGGTGACCAATTAAAACAACTTCTGGAAGCAATTAATGCTGTGAAAAGTGACTTGACCGAAAGTTTGGCGGCTAATCAAGACCAGTTAAAAAGCGATTTAACGGTGCTGAAAAAGGACTTAACGTCTAACCAAGAAGAAATTAAAAACGACCTTATTTCGGTAAAGACTGTAATGGAAAATAAATTTAATGACATAGAGCATCGAGTTGATGCTATTGAAGAAAAATTTGATACCGTTGAAAGCCGATTCAATGCTGTAGAAAATAAATTTGAAGAAGAAGATAGAAGATTTCATCTACTTAAAGAAGAGATCGTTAAGGACGTGGAAAGGAGATTGGCGACCGCGGGAAGCAGCTCTGTACAGTTTGGCGCTCCCACATCGCTTGCTCGACCGTCTATTAAACTTGCCACATTTGATGGGAAAACTTCGTGGCAGGTTTACAAAACTCAATTCATGATAGTGGCGGAAGCGAACGGATGGGACTCTGCTACCAAGGCCTGTCATCTTGCAGCATCCCTGAGAGGTGACGCAGCGGACATTCTCCAGACCCTTCCGGACTGCCAGCGCCTGGATTTCGCCGCCCTCACAGCTGCGTTGGAGCTTCGCTTCGGTGAGAAGTGTCAGAAAGATTTCAGTCGACTCCAGTTGAAGTCCCGTTTCCAGAAAACCGGGGAAACTCTGCAAGAGCTAGCGGCGGACGTCGAGAAATTGTCTCATCTTGCTTTTTGTGACTGTCCTGCGGATGTTCGAGACAACCTGGCACTCAACTACTTCATCGACGGGGTTCAAGATCCGGAGATCCAGAAAGCTCTACGGATGGCGGATGTCAAAGACTTGAATTCTGCCGTTGTGTATGCGATGAGATACGAGGCCGCCCAAGAAGCAACCCGTATGGATCGCCATCTAATCCGGACTCAGGAAGCTGATGAGTCTGATTCCAGGTCGTCCCACCTCGCTGAACTTGAGAGACAACTCGGTGACTTGACAAGACATTTGAGCAGCGTAACAGCCCAAAAGAAACAAGAGCAGAAGTGCTGGAAATGCGGTAGTGAAGGACACCTGCGAAGGAGTTGTCCGGCTCGCCAAGCTACGCGAGGGAAGGAAATCACCACCACTAAAGCTCTGCAGATTTCCTCTTCTAGTAGTGGCAGTGATGGACTTTTCATTTACGCACATGTAAATGGGAACCCCTGCAGACTGATTGTTGACACTGGAGCCAATGTGACAATCATTAGGACAGATGTGGCTCGTGAATTTGGATTGAAACTGCTGTGGACATCGCCACGCGTAAGTCTCCAGACTGTGACAGGTGACAAAATTGAGATTGACGGTAAAGTGGACTTGGAAATAGTGTTTGGGAATGCCACCTACCATCATACGGCATTCGTCGCTAATATCACGGACCCCTTCATTCTCGGATTGGACTTTTTGAAGAAATATGACTTCACTCTCGACTTCAAGACTAATGAGCTGCACTCGATGAGAGAAGACATAGCCGTTTTCCCTGCAGAAAGTGATGTAAAATCCGCTCATCAAATAATAGCCCAGACAGATTTATCGATTCCCTCAAGGTCAGAATCATTAATACCTGGCTCCATTGAAGAAAGCAATAGTTTTCGATTTGGACTCATTGAATACCCCAACTTAAGCAATAGCCCCAAAAGGAGTGCTGGTAGCATCTACGCTGGTGGACCTTTCTAAAGATGTAATTCCTGTGCGAGTCGTCAACGTGAGTGAAAGGCCAAGGAATATCCGGAAAGGTGAAGTGCTGGCAACTTGTACTCCAGTAAACTGCATCATTAGAAGAATCAATTCCCACGAGACTGTGTCTTCCGAGTCCTTGACATCGAAGTTAATTGGGAGTGCGCCGTTATCGAAAGATCAAAGAACTGCTGCGGAACAATTGGTGGATGACTTCAAGCATCTGTTTTCATCTACACCGGAGGATGTTGGCCGTACGAATTTAACGCAGCATAGGATTTACACTGGAGAACACCCCCCTATTAAACAGCATCCAAGACGACTACCGTTCGCCAAGAAGGAAGAGGTTGAAACCCTCCTGAAAGAGATGAAGGAGAATGATGTCATCGAACCTTCATCCAGTCCTTGGGCCTCTCCCATCGTCTTGGTCCGAAAGAAAGATGGCTCCACCAGATTTTGTGTCGATTACCGACGGCTGAATGAAATCACCAAGAAAGACAGTTACCCTCTTCCACGGATAGACGACACCTTGGACACTCTTTCCGGACACAAGTGGTTTTCGACCCTGGACTTGAAGAGCGGCTACTGGCAGGTTGAAATACACCCTGACGACCGAGAGAAGACAGCGTTTACAACTGGACAAGGCTTATGGCAGTTTAAAGTGATGCCCTTCGGCCTCTGCAATGCACCAGCTACGTTCGAGCGTCTTATGGAGACAGTGTTAAGAGGACTCTCTTACGAATCCTGTCTGGTCTACTTAGACGATATCATCATCGTGGGACGCAGCTTCGAAGAACATCTGGCAAATCTTAGGAAGGTGCTGCAAAAAGCTTAAGGAAGCCAATCTGAAGTTAAGCCCGTCCAAATGTAATTTGTTCCGCCGGGAAGTGAACTACCTTGGTCACATCATCTCTTCTGAGGGTGTACAAACCGATCCAGAGAAGGTATCTGCGGTCAGGAGTTGGAAGTCGTCCCGAAAACATCCATCAGTTGCGAAGTTTCCTGGGGCTCTGCACGTACTACAGGAAGTTTGTGAAGGGTTTTTTCCAACATTGCACGACCTTTGCATAAGCTGACGGAGAGCAAGCAAAAGTTTGAATGGTCCAAAGAATGCGAAGATGCATTTCTACAACTGAAGGAGGCTTTAACATCAACGCCTATCCTCGCCTATCCTCAGCCTGAAAAATCCTTCATCCTGGACACTGATGCGAGCAACGAGGGAATTGGAGCTGTTTTATCCCAAGAAATTGACGGAAATGAACATGTCATCGCTTACTGGAGCAAATGCTTATCAAAGTCGGAGCGAAATTACTGCGTCACCAGAAAGGAGTTACTGGCCATAGTGAAAGCTGTAGAACACTTCCATCATTACCTCTACGGCCGAAAATTTCTGCTTCGGACAGATCATGCCTCGTTAACTTGGCTTTTGAACTTCAAGAATCCAGAAGGCCAGATAGCCAGATGGATACAGCGGCTCCAGGAATATGACATGGAGATCAAGCATCGAAAAGGGTTATCTCACGGTAATGCTGACGCTTTATCAAGGAGACCCTGTCCTGAGAACTGCCACTATTGTTCCCGAATCGAGAAACAGTATGGAACGACTAGCCCTACCGCCTATCAGGTGACAGTGACTCCAACATCATCAGAACCTGATCCATGGAGTGATGACCAAGTTCGAAAAGATCAACTTGAAGACCCCGACATAAAACCAATTTTAGAGTTCATGGAAAGTGACAGTCGACGCCCTAGCTGGCAGGACGTTTCCATCTTCAGTCCTGCAACAAAAAGATACTGGGCTTTATGGAACTCACTCCATTTACGGAACGGCGTGCTACACCGGAAATGGGAATCTGACGACGGCAAGACATCTAGGTGGCAGTTACTACTTCCTCGATCCAGGATTTCAGATGTTCTGAAAGAAATACATAGTAGTGCGACTGGAGGACATTTTGGTGTCTTGAAAACTCTCAATAAAGTTCGGGAGCGCTTCTTCTGGAGCAAGGCGAAGGATGACGTGGAGAAGTGGTGCCATTCTTGTGACGCCTGTGCTGCTCGTAAAGGACCGAAGAAGAGAAGCAGAGGGAAGCTACATCTGTACAACGTTGGAGCTCCTTTCGAACGAATTGGGATCGACATCCTGGGTCCTCTACCAAGAACTGCTGATGGGAACAAATACATTCTTGTTTCCATCGACTACTTCACCAAATGGCCGGAAGCATATCCCATTCCAGATCAAGAGGCTACTACCGTAGCAGAGACTCTAGTCCAACATTGGATCTCGAGATACGGAACACCTTTGCAGATTCATTCCGATCAAGGGAGAAATTTCATCTCTGCTGTGTTTAAGGGCCTATGTCAAATTTTCGGAATTGAGAAAACTAGGACAACACCACTACACCCACAATCGGACGGCATGGTGGAGAGATTTAACCGCACAATCCTAAATAATCTCTCGCTTATGGTATCCAGAAATCAACAGGATTGGGACAAGAAGCTACCTTAGTTCCTGCTGGCCTACCGCAGTGCTGTCCACGAGACTACCGGATTTGCCCCATCTCAGATGCTCTTCGGACGAGAGCTTCGGCTACCTTGTGATCTCGTCTTCGGTCGTCCTCCGGATGCGCCTTCATCGCCTGAGGAGTACATCCAGGATCTCCAGGCCCGGTTGGAAGACGTTCATAACTTCGCACGAGAGCGAATCAACATCGCGGCGGAGAAGATGAAGATCCGATACGACACAAGGTCTACTGAACATGAATTCAACGAAGGCGACAAGGTTTGGTTATGGAATCCCATCCGACGGAAAGGTCTGTCACCCAAATTGCAGTCGCATTGGGATGGACCCTACAAAGTCGTTAACCGACTAAATGACGTCGTAGTGAGGATCCAAAAATCACCTAATGCAAAACCTAGGGTTGTACATTATGATCGGTTAGCCCCATACTATGGCCATAGTTCATGAGTATTACGTAAACAACCATGGTTGATAACATAAAAGTGTAGATAATTTTTCCTTTTAATGTTTAGTAATATTTCTTGTTATTATTGTGTTTCCTATGTATCTGTTAGTTATTAATTAATGTGAATATTTGTAAACTTGTGATAGAAGTTCGACACCCTTTCTGGGGATTGTACTGCCCGGGACGTGCAGTCCTTAGGAAGGGGGCAATGTTACAAATTCTGTAAATAGTAATTATTGTAGGAACGTAACCTGTAAATAGTTTCCCGTAATGAATATACAACCCCTTAACATATGGCTAAAGTATACAACCCCTATTCTTTTTTCCTTTTCATTGATCAAAATTTGATAACGGTCTACGCATTTCGCGAAGAGGTAAGAATGTTGTAGAAAATTCTTTTCGGTGTATATAAGCCGTTAGCGATGGATAAACAGTTTAGTTTCGATTGAGATTTCGAACTGAGTGCATTTTTGCTCTGTTTATTGCGAGGCATTTTCGCTGTGTTGTTTTCGTATTTGGAAGTAAATACGTGTGTAAACGTTGAGTTTACGGTGTTGTGTGATAATTGCTTAATTGCTGATGAATAATTTAGCAGTTGTTGAAGATCTTTCCTGTACATAGTGTAAATAAATTTCCTGTGTTTTTATCAAGAACAGTGTCTTCATTTCAAGAAAGTGGAAGTCGCACCGAATCCGTTACAATATATATATATATATATATATATATATATATATATATATATATATATATATATATATATATATATATATATATATATATATATATATAATATTGCTAACCTCAAGAGGATAAATAATGAATCCAAAAAAAAAAAAAAAATCAGGGACCAAAAAGCAATAAAAGACTTTTTCTTGAAAAAGATATGCTTAAAGTTTCTTTTACTGTCAAAATGATTCCTTAAACTCGCAATAAAGCACTTAATAATGTAATAATAGAATAAATACCTAACAAAACTAATAAAGAGGAATTTTAATCAAGAGCCTATATTGTCTTTATTATCGATTTCAAATTTTCACCATCATATTTCAAATTTCTATAAAAAGTTTCTTTAAGACCCCGTATTTCAAAACCTCTTTATCTCGATTTTTTTCTTTAATGTGAAATTCAAAATATACAGATTCGACTGTATGCAATGAAATAGGACTGTATTCCCACTGCGCGGCTCATAAAATTAAACATATTTAACAATTTACAGAATCTATGACAAAGAAAGGCTGCATATACGTGGATTTAACAAATCAATCTCATTTCTAAAGCGAAGTGTCAAATTTCACTCAATTATCAAAAAATTGTCGCAGCAGAGGGAGGCGTCTTATGCTTGAGGGTCACATATGGAGATTTTCAATGGCATGGGGGGGGGGGGGGCAAAGTGAATTTTTGACCTTCGTTACTCAGAAAAAAGTCGTTTTGATTTTTTTTCGTTCTCTTCTCTCTTCTTTTTCTCTTTTTTTTTTTTTGAGACTAACGTTTCGAAGGGGGGGGGGGGGGGGCTTTCTGGTGTCTTGGTTAAACATTTGAGAAATCTGGAAAACCTACCAAAGACCATAAAAACAAAGTTGCTTTAGATTTTGCATTCAATTTTAGCAATTAAATTCAAATAATGAAGAAGTAATGATTTTTAACCTTTTCACAAAATTAATCTAAAAAATAGAGATTTCCTGTTGAAATCGGGATTATAATACGCTAATTACTTCAAGACATTGCGCAATGGCAAGGGATCTAAGACAGTACTCACGGTTTCTTCTTTGCCAGTAGTGTGGTATATTTTAAGTAGTATGGAATGCGTGAAAGAAAAATTCAAGTTACGTAAAATAAGCAACCCTATAGACACAGAAGCAGTCCTTGTAAGTGAATTCTGGTTTATAAGTCAAGGTTCAATAGCTTGATGTTGAGGAGAAAAGATGCACAAATGTTCAGCTGTGGATAATTCACGCCTCATCAGCACAGGGAAGTATGGTACTTAATTTTCGAAAAAAAAAAATTATTTTACCAGTTTTTCCTGAATTTTTTCAAATTTCCCCGACACTTCGAAGTTCTGTCGCCACTTTGTAGCTGCCATAATTAGTGATCATTTGCTCAACTTCGGAAAAATTTACATGCATTAAGAAACAAAAAAACTGTTTGTTGCCCAGACAAGGCAAATTTTAAAAACCTTTGCAATCCAAACCATTGGCGGCTCGTGCCTTGAAAAAGTGAGCCCCCAAAACCGGCGGGGGGGGGGGGGGGGGAGCGAGGTTCTGAAGCTCTCCCGTGGAATTTTTTTCAAAATTGAAGTCCTGAAATCGACCTGAAGAAAAACAAATCTTCGTATAATCCGCGAATAATACTATGCAAAAGAATGAAGTTTTGATTTAGCATACAATTCAGGGTTGCCACGGAAGTTCAAGAATGAAATTCCCTGACATTTCCAGGTTTTCAAGGAGGTTTTGAGAAAAATTTCAGGTTATCGAATTCCACCTTCATTTTGCAACATTAATATATACATCTCAAATTTTGATAAAACTTACCTCATTTTCAAACTTTACAAACAATGGTTACCAAATTTAATTTATTCAAGCTGAAATAATGAAAAATATGTACTAAGGGTGGTTCAAAAAATTGTTTTCTCAGCTGGAGTCCAAGACAGTGGCGTAGCTAGACCCGACTTTCGGGGGGGGTTACTTCTTTTATATATATATATATATATATATATATATATATATATATATATATGCATACATATATATATATATATATATATATATATATATATATATATATATATGTATGTATGTATGTATAATCGCTTGGAATTTTTTCCTTTTCTTCCTTTTTTTTCCTTTCTCTTCTCTCTTCTTTTTCTCTTTTTTTTTGAGACTAACTTTTCGGGGGGGGGTTTTGTCCCCAAAACCCCCCCCCCTTAGCTACGCCCCTGGTCCAAGACACCCCTTATTTTTTTAGACTTACTAATAGTATTGTGTTATAAAAGTTTTAGCTTCTTACTCAAATTTTTAGAGGTTGCTCAATGACCCCTTAAATTAACATTAGCCCTAGCATAGAAAAAGTCACAAATTTAGAAACATTTAATTTCTCCAGCTGTTTTTTTATATAATTATTTTATTGCAATGTACATGCATATAACTCGTGTATATTATAGTATATAACATTGTTTTTTCAGTTCAATGTATTTTTCTAACCCCCTCCCCATACTTATGAAGTTTGGGGAGGGGGCCGAGCACCCTTTTTCAGTTGAAATAGGAAGCTAAAATTCTTCCAGTATATTACTATCCACAAGTCTAAAAACATTGAGTGGTGTCCTGTTTTCTAGGAGAAACTTTTTTTTAAGTGTATTTTTGAACCACCCTAGTGTACTAACACAAGTGAAGCAAATCACTGTAATAAAGAATTAAGAATTAATGTAAATGTAGCATATCTTGTTTTCAATAGCGAGAAGCCACTGCCTTACATCAAGTGAAAGAACTGCTAAATTAACAATTGTGACATCTGCATCACAAAAATAAAGTTAATTTCTAAAATGATCTGAACTAAAAACTTATGTAACCTAAACTTTATCAAATATTGCCTTCCACCCCTCCAATCCATTAAATTCACAGCGCTTTTAGACTTTGGCCTGTAAAAAAATCATGCATCTTTTAGCTCCACATATTTCCCCTGATTGTTGGCTCATAAAGCAAGGGTGCTCCCTCCCCCCAAGTTCAATGGCACAACCCCCCCTCCCAATATTTCTGATTGCCTTAGCACTTTTTTATTTTTAACCCTCTTTTTTTATTTATTTTGAATATTTATTTATTTATTTTTAATTATTATTGTTTTAAAAGAAAAGTTCTGCGCTCGCTCCACAATGAAATGCATACACACAGAAGAAAATAATAAAGTAAAATAAAATAAATAATTTGAAAAAAAAAAAAAGTAAAATAAATAATTAAAAAATCCCCTCAAAAATTTTGATGACGCAACTTGCGCCATAATCCCCCCTGTGGGCATCGTCATAAAGTTTAATTTTGAGCAATGATCAGTAACTTCTCTCTAATCTGATTACTTTTATTTTGAAAGAAAGAAGCGCATTGAAAGTCTTTAAAGATCACTTCCAAAATACTAATTAAAAGATTAGCGATACTTCTGTAAAAAAGAAACTTTCTAAATTTAAAATTGTCTAATATGAACTAAACTTTCAGAACAAAATTGTTTAGAAGAATACGATTTCATCAATTAATTTAAAGAAATAATATGAAATATGAAAAGATTATTGCAGCTCATTAAGAACTTCAGTCGCACTCGCAGACAAAACAATGTGCTGCGTATCATAACTTCAGAATAGCTCACGTAATAAACAAGCAGCGTTTAAACAGAGCCCGCTCAAACTAGGAAGAAAGAAAAAAACCTTCTGCGCATGTCCGCCGCCGACTGCTACGGCTCTCGCGCCAATGGCAGAGTTGATAAAAAGAACTGCAGGGGGAAGAAGAAAGAGGGGGGTGACAAAACGACGAATGGCGGCGGGAAAAGCAAGTCTGAAAGTTTCTTTTTTTTTTTTTGACGTCATAGACCGCGGGCCGCGCTAAGAACGATCGGAAAATAAAAGAAATTCCCATGACATTTCCAGAAAATTACGCCATTTTTCCTTTTCCCTGATCATTTTCGGCCATTTTCATTTTCCCTGACAATTCCAGGTTTTCCCGGTGCGTGGCAACCCTGTAAACAATTTTAACAACTAAATTACAAACGTGAAGAAGTAATAACTTTAAAGGTACATTCAAAACTAATATGAAAAATAATGATTTCTCCTCTAAATTGTCATCATAGTAATTTCGCTAATTACTTGAAGACAAAGAGTCAAGAAAGGAGCAAACGGTCTAATATTGTACAAATGAAGGCTTCTTCCTTTACTGTATGTTGTTTATTTTACATAGCGTGAATCGCAAAAGAATCTTTAAGCTCATGCAAAATAAACAACATACAGGTGGATAACTGTCTCTGCGAATCTCACTGTAATTATTGAGGTTCAATGCATTGGTGTTGAGGGGAAAAAGAAACAGATATATTCCTTTGCAGCGTATAATCCACACCTCATTGATCTTACACTTTTTTAACAGACAGTACGCGGATTATACGCATGAAAATACGGTACGATTCATTTTTTTTTATTCAAGCAAGTAGTACACACAAAAAGAAAAAAAAGGAAAATAAATAAAAGTAATAAATTATTGTCTGAAAAAAGTGAGGGGCCCAGGCCCCCACTGGCCCCTCCCACGAGCCGCCACTGATCCAAACATAAACAAAAAGTTACAAACTACCTGCAAGCTCATGAGATCTACAAATAAGGAAATAAGATTCAAAATATAAAGACTACTTTAGTACCTCTTCGTTACAGGTACGTGATGTGGTGCACTTTTAACCTTGACGATTATGTTTTATTTTATTCATTGTCAAGCTTACTTGTTTTGCCTTAACATACCAACGAATTATTTTGTCTTTTATTGAACTTAAGAAAAAAAAAAATAAATAAATGAAAAAAAATATATAAACCAGGACTAAGAGTTACATTAAAATTAAATATAATTCTCTAGTTCATTAAAATAAGCCGCTAAAATGTAAAATAACCTGCTATATGAGAAAAGAAGTCATTAAATAAAGTGAAAAGCTAGATTAAAAAAACCTGAAAGCTAAATAAACACTAAAACCATTAAATGTTGAATAAAGGAGAACCTCATTTACGTAATTTCGATTGTATGCAGTTTAAGATTTGACACCTTTATTTTATTTCTTGCAGATGAGTTTTGCTTTTACGCGGATGCAGCAATTCTAAACAGATAAAATTCTCCCCTCTTTCAAAATCCAAACTAATAAAGACTGCAGATTTTGCGTAATCAACTGTGTTTTGGCATGCTAATAATCGAGCTTGGGCCACTGGAGACATTTAATGCGACTGGTTCTAGAGCTCTATCCAGAAGTAAAGTTATTAAACTCACACAGTTCAGAACTCACTGGAAGAAGAGCTTTTAGGAGTGACAAAGGAGGCCAAAACCAACGAGAATACCGACAGCAGTGACACACAACCAAAAATATTAAAATTGAAAATTTTGAGCCATTCCTAGACAATAGAAATGATCTTTCTGATTTGTTAGTGAAGGAAGATTCTATCATGGAATTGACGCAAGTGATCATGGATGCATTAATGCTCTGCAAAGAATTACAGAGAAAAAATTTTAATGACTGCCAAAAAGCTATCACAGCCAGCTCCTCTTTATAAACAGAACACGAAATTAATTTATGTTTTCTTTATGCATGTTGTGCATAAAAGTCTACATAAGTACACATTAAACTTATTATACAATTGAGGCAGTGAGAAGCAAAGGGATGCAAGTGGACATTTTCAAGCTTTGTGCAAAACCCGTATGAAGATTACTTCCTAGGTAGGCTTTCATTAAATTTTTTTTCTAAATCATGCTGTGCAGCAGCACCTACCAGGGCTACTAGTACCAGCGTTCGCTGATATATATCATGATACATATCCGATATTTATTTTGAAAATATCATATTTTGATATTTATTTTTTCAACCATAGTATTTTCAATATAAAAAGTACATTAATCACAGTAATATTCTTCATTTATCATTAAAAATGTCCAGAAAGTTTTGTACTATATTTTTATGATGCATTAATACATCAATAATATAACTAAGTAGTACAATATTCGTTTTTTACTTGTATTTTGTATCCATAAAATTATTAGCAATGTAACAAATTTAATTCATATTAAAAGTGCCTAATTCAAAGTTAAACATTGCTCAGTAAAGAAGAAAATGTTTTACAACTGCACTGACTAATGCATATTATTTGTTTCTGATGAATCATATAACTGTATAAAAGTATTTAACAGAAGGAAAATGAGTAAAACAGCTAATGCTAAATTAACTCCATTAAAATTGGTAGAAATGCAAAACAAAATATTAAATATAAATAATGAAAGAAAACATAATTTTAAGTCTACATATTGTAATTATAATATAAGATAATAAAGAGTGATTTGAGGATGCATTTACTATTTTAAAGACTTGAGTTTGTGCTAATTAAAAATATCGGATAAATATCAAAACATCTGATATACATCAAAATATTGGATATTTTTGAATCCCGACTAGTACTATCTCTTGCTCCAAGGAGGAGGGGTTCACCTACCATTTGTACTGGTTATCTCCAAATTTTTAATTTTTCACTTGCATCCCTTTGCTTTTCACTACCTCCATTAGTCATCACTAGAATGAAGTATTTTGTTCTATAGAACCAAACCCCAATTTTACACTAGTCTTAGGTCTCAATTTACACGGCATTTCCGTGGAAAGTAACCCCCGCGTAAAACGAGGGTCTATTGTAATCCGTCAAATAAATGTATTGAAATAATTTATAATAAAATTAATTCCCAAACTGTACAGTAGAATTGCCAACTAATTAACTGTAAGTATTTTCTTTTATTACCCAAGCAGGTTTCTTTCACAACAGAGAGAATACAAGGGTGCAGTAAAATTCTAACAGCCTAATTCTCACCAAGCAAACCTAGAGGATCTCACTGGTCAGAAGATAACATGACATGAAATTAATCTTGTCATTATTGTTCCTTAAAAACACAAAATATTGTGCTTTTATTGAATATTTATGACTAGGGAATCCAGGGAGTCCAAAATATGTTTTTAATTTTTTGTAGGGAAATGAAGATACTAAAAGTACTGTTTATGATAACGTTTTTGTGTTTTCAATTTATAAGTATGTGTTTTAAATTTGCTTACAAGAAGTAATGGTTGAATCAATATTAATTATAAGATTAGTATTCCATGTTGTACAAATATGCACACAATAGAAACAGGCTACATTTGCCAGTAGTTTTCTTTTAGTATAGTGCCATAAAATTTACTTCATGTTTGCATTTTTTAAAAAGAAGTTCCGAATACATACAGAATACACAGCCTACTAATAAAAACGTAGTGACTAATTTAAAAGTGTCCACAGGTCACTGACAAAAAATTTAAATTTTCAAGTTAAGTAAAATGAGATAATTTGATATAGGTAAAGATGTTCAAGTGACAATAAACCCTAGAGTTAAAATCCAATATGAGGAATAAAGGCCTAACGAACAAAGAAAAATACAGTGAAACCTCCCTTAACGGACATTCCCGAATAATGGACACCTCTAATTAACAGACATTTTTGTAAGTCCCAGTCCCTCAATATAGGCCATTCCATGTAGTTCACTCTGAATAACGGACCCTCCGAATAACGGACAGTTATTTCACGAAAAATTTCCCTTGCGATCGTGGCACTTCCGTTTTTTTTTCTTTTCACAGAATATCTTAATAACTGCTTGCCTTACAAAGCTTTTCATCCTTCACAACTGATATTCCACCCCCCCTCCCCCGTCATTTCATTATCACTGTTTCTTGGAATTAAAAGGGTGCTAATAGGCAGAGGCAGCGATTGGGACTTAAAAGTGGGGGGCAGAAAAAAAAAGAACTAAAAGGCATGGTACTTTTTGCGGGCAGCAAAAAATGAAAAAGAAAATAAAAGTCATAATTTTGTAACGGCTAGTTTTGAGAGTATTGAAGCAGATAAGTGAAAACTGATGTCAGTTTAACAATTAACATACGTTTTTCTTAAGATTTTAATGAATTTTGTACACAATAACTATTCAAAAGTTAAGATAAAAAAGAGGAAACTGGGCGCTTTTTCTAACTGGGGCTCTCGGGAGATGCAATTGAGCAAACCGGCGGCGGTAGTAGTCGTCTTTATGGCGCCGTGGTTTCGTTTGGTTGTTTAAGTTTTAGCCATGAAAAAGATTAGCCCATATTCAAGGTCATATTGGCAACTGTCAATCATGCAATACTCGAGATAAAAAAAAAAAAAAACATAAAATGTGTGGAGGAGGGGGGTTGCTCCGCTGAATCGCGGCGGTTGGTAATGCAAAAAAGAGATGTCAACTGTTTCAATTGATTAATTTAATTGATTAAATGCTTTTTAAGACAAGTGTGTGCTGTCAGTATACCTTTATTAAGAAAAAACAGATTAATTACACTTGACATAAAATGTAGTAAACCTTTCGAAAATTGTTTCGATTGTGCTCTACAAAGGGAACAACAGCCCATTTTGAAAAATGGGCTGTTGTAGGTAAATTAAGTAGTTCCTCCTAATAGTGGACACCTCCCAATAAGGGACAAAACTTCCGGTCCCTTGACTGTCCGCTATTCCAAGGTTTCACTGTACATAAAAAAAAAGGATTTTCTAGAGGATCTTTAAAATTGATTTAAATCAATTATTTAAAATAAGTTTAATGTGTACTTAAATCAATTCTTAGGCACAAAAAAAAAAGAATATAAAAGAAAAAAAAATTTAGTTTATGAAAAGGAGCTGGCTATGATAGTCTTTTGGCAGTCAAAAGAAGAAGAGCTTTTGGCTCCTAAAAGCTCTTCTTCCAGTGAGTACTGAACTGTGTGAGAACTTTACTTTTCTAAAGAGTTCTGGAACCAATCTCATAAAATGTCATCAGTGGTCCAAGCTCGATTATTAGCATGCTAAAATGTGGTTCATTACGTGTAATTTTAAATCTTTAGGCATAAGGATTTTGAAAGAGGGGAAAATTTTATCTGTTTGCAATGCCTCATCCGCTTAAATCCGAAACTCATCCGCAAGAAATAAAATAAAGGTGTCAAATCTTAAACCGCATACAATCGAACCCACGTGAACGAGGGTCTATGGTATCTTCAAATAGTAAAGGCTCACATGAAAAGTGAGTTGTATTTTCAAGTTTGAATTTATGACAAGAAATAAAAATTAAGTTTCAATTTTCATCTATAAATTTTATGGTACATTCAAAATTTTACAATAAGCTTTCTGTTGACAAATATAAAACAAGCTGAAAATGTCAGAAAAAAAAGTCATCATTAATTTCGATGTGAAAATAAGTTAGTGAACACTTCTCCACTAATTCCCACAAGGAGTATCCACAGAGGTATCATAACATTGTACCAACTCATTTTTGAATAATACTGTAGCCTAACACACAGCAGTACTTGAAAAGCAATTTTTAACAATACGCAGAATAAGTACCAAAATTTTCTGTACATAGTTATTAAAGATCGGTCATGACCGTTCCTGCAATGAGTTATTACTCTAACTCCAATAAATCCTAGGAGTTTAAAGTCAAGTATCCACATTGGAATGAAGATTATAGGCCATTCCCAGTCTCTTTTCTCATCCAACCGTAAAGTTAACAGAATCAGAAACAGAGCAACTAATGACCAAGTTAGAAGAGCTCGATGTAATATTGCCATATAGACAGAATTTTAACAAAACAATCTTGTTTAAACGAACATTATATAGCTCTTAATATTTGACGGAAATAAGAGGATCAGAGATTGCTTTATTTCAAAACGAAGGAAGAACATTCAACTTTCTTCGAACTGATCATCAAACCTTCAGCTTTTTTTTTGTTTGGTAAACATTGTAACAGGAACGGTCGCAGTTACGCAGTTTAAAAAAAAATATATATATATATATATATATATTTTAAAACTCGTACCCAACTGAATATTAATCGAATAAACTTAATAAATCATTGTAAAATCATATTTCGTTAAAAAATGTCAAAAAATGCACTAAAATATCTCAT
Organism: Uloborus diversus; assembly: GCF_026930045.1. Lineage (NCBI taxonomy): Eukaryota > Metazoa > Arthropoda > Arachnida > Araneae > Uloboridae > Uloborus > Uloborus diversus. The sequence goes on along the minus strand of NC_072731.1, from coordinate 35,266,401 downwards.
TTGGTTAAAAGGTTTAGCGATTTAAAGCTTCATAAAGTGAAGTGAAATGAAGTACCAAGCTGTGAGTCATCTCCAGCTTTCATAGCCTGTCAGCTGTTAATGTTTTGCGTCAATTTAATTATATTTTTGATAGTACATCGGAAACTGCATCTCTATTTCCTTTAATTTTCCTTATTTCCCAAGTACAACTTTTAAAAGTAAACACCGGATACTGATTCCTTTCTTCGGAGGGAGTGATTTAGGTCATGCCAGCAAATTTCTTGGTAAGTTAATGCATAATTGTTTTCCTTTTATTCATTTTCATGATGTAAAATTAGTGTTGTTCAGTAATTTGCAATGTTCGTAATTATATCTTTATGAAAAATCAATGATATCTTGCGTTTCTTGAAACACATTTTTGAATGAAACAGGTGCTTCCTCTTGAGATGCGGTTAGATATTTCTGACATCGTTTTACTATTTTCGTCAAAATCGTTTTTTTTCCTTCTTTTGCGTCTTGACAATTTTAAGTTACGTTGGAGATTCGATAAGAACATTACGCTGTTATTTTTCTTGTTATTCTAAGATAGATTTTAATCAAATATATGCATGCTTACATGCTGAGAGTACCTTGTTGTCTGGTATGATCTATTTTAATTCAGTTTTATGATTTCTCTTAAATTATAAGAGTAAATAAAACAAAAAACGAGTAGTTATCGATTTTTATTATTTGTTGTTGAGTAACTTTTTTTTTTTTTTTTTGGTGCAGTTTCTTAGAGAGATTATGTAGTGAAAAATTTGAAAGTTTATCGTACAAGTAAAGAGTTGCCAAGAACCAAGGCCCTTGTCAGTTTGGTCACCCGACTCTTTGCCCCCATAAAACTAAAACTACTCTGATTCTCAGCCGAGACCCGCTGAAGGACTGAGCCCCTAGTTTTTGACTAGGATGGCCTTCAGTGACCATTGCACCTTATTTCATGCTAATTCAGATCTGGATAAAATGTTAAACAGTCTTCAAACTCAAATAATTTATAGAAACATTGCTGCAAAAAAAAAAAAAAAAAAAAAGCACCTCCTAAGTCTATACAGTCAAACCTCGTTAATACGATACTCACAGACTATGATAATCATTTCATGTTAACAAGATTTCATTGTATCCCATTATTTGTTGTCATTTTTTACTCTCAGGATTGGTCAAGTATTTCAAGTAAAACAATATTTTATGTAAAGGATTTCACAATCTATTCCTCCGAGCAGGAAACATATTAAGGTCATATGCAAGTGGAGTGCCACTGTACAACCCCCTTTTTGTTTTTTATCTATTCTTTCTGAGGTCCGACATAATTGCAAAACAAAAGCGGTGAGAAGAGTTGAGAAAAGCAGCTCAAAACCTGGATAAAGGTTTTTTGATATCACCCATTTGCATTGGCTGCAACCTGCTACTAATATCACCTCTGAACTATCCTGTTTTGCCCTTGGTGATGAGCCGCAGTGCTGTTTCCGGAGGATATACTCCGTATATGCTGTATACTCTCAAGCATTTTTTAGACAAATAGCATATACTCTCAAGCTTTAAAAAAAACTCATATTATGACATATTATTTATGTGATTGCATATACATTAGGGTGGTCCTTATTTTTGAAGTTGTAGATATTTTACACAACGCCCCCTCAATTTGTTCCATTATACAAATAAATGATCCATGCAAAATTTTAAGTCAATCCATGAATATTAACACGTGCCCCTAGGGCCCCCTTTTTTTGAGTTTCGAAGAAAAAATTGCGGATTTTCTCATTTTTATGTAAAAATATTCACAGGTTTCATATTTAAAGTAATTTTGAACCTCAATAGATGTTGCTACTTCCAGACCAACCATTCTCTCACTTTCATTCTGTAAAATTTTACATATTACATAGGGTATATGTACACTAATGGCCTAGGGACAGGCATACTGCTATTCGCACTCGTTTCAAACCAAGCGGAAGAGGAACATTTCTTTCCACCAAGATGGACACAAGGGATTCTAAAGACCATTAATGAATGGCCTAGGCCATTAATGAATGATTTTTGACAACAACAAATAGCCTCCTCCAGGCTTTGGGGGTGTTGATTTAGAAAATTTTCTGTGTATGTAATTGGTGTGGCAAATAGGGTCACTAGGTTTCCATGCTATAAATATAAGTAATGACAATTATATTTTAATTCGCTGTTCTTTAGTTATACGTATACTTAAATGTTTATGCATTCTTATAATTTAAATTTTGAAAAATCCTCGATTACCCTACCATAAAAGTAAACTCTATTTTCCATATGTAAAATATAAATTTTAAAAAAATCCAGATCGGAATAATGTAAAAATCTATAATTTAAACTGTCTTCTATTTCAGTACATAGTCCTTTATTATCATCAAATTCCTCTTGCAATTCACAAGATTTAGAAACCGAAATGGGTATCTATCCTAACATGTTGAAACTTTTTCCTATATCTGGTCTACCACAATGCAAACAAGCTTGACAACTATTGATATCTGCTCGCATTTTATCAATGTTAGACAAATGCCATATTAGGGACAAAGATGCTGCTCATTTATTAACAGCCTATGTAGATGCATTAAATTTAAATCCAAATAACCTTATAATCAATCGTACATCCCTTAAGAGAGCAAGAGAAAATCTTCGAGAGGTAAAATCAGATTTCAGGAATTTAAATTTAGATTTTTTAGTTATTCCCTGAGATACAAAGCTACATCCAGATGTAACTGGAAAAAAAAAAACGCCGATAGGCTTACCATGATAGCTTCAGGTCCCAATGTTGAACAGCTACTCAGAATTTCTGAGATATTTCTTCAATTGTAAATGATATCTTAGATGATTGCTCTTTATTGCTAACTGTTCAAGCTGCAGTGTTTTATACAGCGGCTTTCAATACCGGCCATGTAATTTTTTAGAGCAAAAGCTGAACGTGATACATTGTATTTGTATTGCTATCATCATGCACTTGAAATCGTACTGCACAGTGTCTTTAAAGAAGATCTTGCCTTTCTTAGTTCTAGACTCGATATTCCATTATTTAAGCGCTTCAAAATTCAAAAAGTACATATATCACTTAAATATTGAATTAAAATTTGATGACATATTATTGTTCGTAGAAAGGGGAATTAAGAAATATTACAGAGAATTCTCATAAGTCCTCCCTCCTACAGGGATATGTTTTTGGTGACCTGGAGCTTATCTGTGAGCCAGATGGGTGGCAAAAGGAATTTATTGTTTGAATATTTATACATTTAGGAAACAATTTAAATTGACCTTACATGAAGAGAATGCCCGTAAATGCTGTTTTACAGTTAAATGTTGTATGAAGATATAGTTTTTCGTAGCAACCCATTCTAGGCCTTTTAAATTAATATAAAGTCTAGTGTCTAAAAAACCTGCAGCGTACAAAATGATGACAAACATGCAGCAGAAGCAGTGATTGAAAAATTCATAAATCACTAATGGTACTTAGGGGATGAACTAGTAGCTTGTCCCTATTGGATGAAGGAATTAACTTTGAAGATAGGAAAAGACTACTTCAAAAAAATGCTTGCTGAATAGGAAGGCTTATCGGCTTAAGGAAGAGATATCGTTAAAATGCTGAAAGTTGTGAATGATACAACTAAAAGAGGAGCACAATTAATCGAAGAATTTCACAATCAGTTTACCAAATATGAGTCACAAAAGTAATTTAGTATTTTACAGACAGTCCAAGACCCCTGTGGCAGAATTTTATTTTACTTTCTGCGACAAATTTTCTGGACCTTTTTTCTTTCTGCAAGAATGCTCCGTGAAGTGAAAAATGAACTAATGGACAAACTTAAGTGCAGTTCATTTCAAAAGTGAAAAATTTATTTATTTAAAGAATTTCACACAACTTCTTGTTTAGGTAAATTCATTTATACAAAAACGAAAAGCATTAAAGCTCAGTATCAGGGCTTCCAACGGAAAAAAAGAGGGGTCACTTCCTTCAGGGGGAAAAAAAGTGACCTTCAGCTAAATATATATGGTAAAAAATATTAACACCATGGTAACAGCAATTGGTAAGTGGAAAAAAAAATCAAATCTAACCAGAAGCAATGTAAATTATTATGCTAATTTATGTAATGCTAGCGTAAATTATTATGTTATAGTAGGGGTTATTATGTTTAAATAGAGATGCCACTCTCATATTTGAGTTTCCAGTCTATATCTCTTAGCACTTACTTATCTGTAGTTCTCAATACCAGAAAAATACAGATGCAACATCTATTCAATACTCAAAGAAATAAGATCTGAAGAAAAAATAATTTTTAATTAAAATATTCATTACAATTTGCTGCCCCCCCCATCCCCCCCCCCAAAAAAATAAAATAAAATAAAAAAACTAAAACATGCATGTGATTTGAAAAAAATCAAGGATCACCCCTCCTCCTTCCACAAAAAAAGAAAAAAAAAAACCTAAATTAAAATATGCATTTTACACAACTAAAACGAAGTATCCCCCTCTCTTCAAAGGAAAATGAATTTAATTAAAATATAGATTACAGTTTGAAAAAAAAAACTAAAACATGCATGTGATTTGGAGAAAAAAAAATAAATAAAAGGCACCCTCCCATGAAAAATTGGTATATGTAATACACAAGATTATAAACAAAGTATCCCCCTCACCCCAAAAGGAAAATAAATTTAATTAAAAAACACATTTTAGTCAGAACAAATTGAATTCAACCACCCCCCAGAAGAAAATAGGATTTTATCAAAAAACTAAAGCAAAAAAGAAATCCCACCCAGGAATTGCCCCCCCCCCTGAAGGGCGCACCCCCTTCAATATCGCGGAAACCCCCCAATGAAAAAATACCCCTCAAAACAACTCTCCCCTTACAAATTTTAATGCCCCAGTATGCGCCATGACCCCCCCCCTGCCCGAGGTGGGCTCCCCTGCCCTCTCTCTCATGTGAAAAAAAAGAATTTAAAACAAGTACTGGAGCAAACAAAAGTTCCCTTTCCATTCGAAGAAAAAATAACTTAATTAGAATATGCATTTAGAAAAAAAATCTAACTTCTTCAAAGAGAGAAAGGTTTTCATTCATGTACGCACCCCTATCTGAATAACGATTGGTCAGCTCAAAAGAAAACACAATTTATCAAGTATTTCATCTGTTTTCTGTTGCTGCAACTTGCGACACCGCAAATAAGCAATTTTTAAGGGCTTAAATTAATTTTTCAACAGAGGTGAAAAAAAAGCAAGTCGGCAAGTCTTTCACACAAACACAAACATACAAACATGTGCGTTGCCAGCCACTCTTCCTTGATCAATACACAGGGTTGCTTTAAAATCGCTCCATGTGGTGAGAAGTTCCAATGTTGCAGACTACCACAGTCATCAATGATCACTCGATTTGGCGCTTGCCTTTTTTTTTTTTTGTAAAATGTCGCAATTATTTTATTTTTCATGGGAAATCAGCCCTTTTCCTTAATTCATAGTCCAGTTACAATTTTTACTGTGAAACAGCTATCCTTTGGTACTGTTCTGCAGAATCATTTTATTGCTGACCTTTTTTTCCCCCATCCCTTGTTTCCCTCCTTAGTGCAAAATCTTTCTGCATAAACTCTCTCTCATTCTGCGACAATGTCGCCGTGTCGGCAGCTTTCTGCCACGGGGTCCAAGACTATCAGAAAAAAATGCACACGATTGAGATACATTGAGAAAAGCGTACGATTAAGGTAAAGTTTCTAAAGCACTATTTCTTTCTTATTCAATGTAAAATCTTTAGACGATATGAAGTAATTACAAAGATTAATTTTAGTGATACCTCGCTGGAAAAATATTTTGCAAACATAGGAGAAACGATGTACTGGGTCTGAAGTAAAAACTCGAAGATTTGTGGGAAAATTATCAAAAGTGTTAAAGTTCAACGTCCTAGGGGCACGTGTTATTATTGACCGATCGAGTTCAAATTTTGCACACGTTACTTTTTCTTATAGTGTCACAAAACTAGGGGGCGTCACGTGTTGAATTCCGAAAAAATTTTTTTCCCATATAAATAAAGATCACCCTAATATACATATTATGTACAATGGATTACTGAGAGTACACCCTCAGAAAAACTAATGGGAGCATCACTGATGTGCCGGTCAAGTCTACCTGCAATGATCCGCTTTTCCCAGTACATATAGAGAATTTTTTAGTCACTGTTTGAAAATATCTGCAATGTGCCAGCTTTTTGGTCAATGGGTACTTTTCCGTTAGCAGGGCGCAAGCGAAAATTGCCAAATGATTAGGCCTAATGCTAAGCGATGATTCGCCAACAAGAGTGTTAAGAAAATTGGCGGATTTCTACGTCAATTTGGCAAATTATTGCTTGGCATTCGGCGTAATCATTTGGCGATTTTTGCTTGCACCCGGCTAACAGAAAAGTACTGGTCAATGTTCGTGTGATAGGGGGAAAGAGTAAAGTTAGTCAGGGATTAATAAGAAAAATCTGGAGCAATGTTATTCATTTTTTATTGGCTGTGAAATGTTTTGTTTTAGGTAATTTTTCAAAAATAATTCATAGCAAAAACCCATAGTTTGAATATCTTGGATCTAGACATTATCTACCAAAATTTATCTTGAAGATGTTTTAGATGAAAATTTAATTTAGCAAGCAAATTAATTTTTCAACTACGTTTTCTCTACATATTTGTTTTTCAAACATGAATAGTATCTTCCCGTTTTTCATAAATTGAATAACAGTTTTACGTTAAGACATGTACTATTAAGTTATTATGAGGTATGTAAAATTGAATTGATTCACATTTCTGATACATTTCATTCTTTGTGCTGCTGAGGAGTCAAACGTTTTGATAAACGGAAACATGCATTAAACACATCAGGGTCCCCTGTAACTACCACTACGGTGGTTTTACCAGTTGGTTGGGGTGCTGAAGACAGCTCTAGCTGCATGATCCATGCAAGATGCTGAGCTACCCATTGTCCAGCATCCCCATAGGTATTAACTTAGAATGTTAATTTTGGAGATCTTTGTCAGATTTAATGGGGGTACATCAGTCTCTAACACCATCGTGCATGGAGCATCTTCTACCAGCTGTCGTCAAACATGCTAGTTAAGGAGTCCAACGCCTCGTTTGGAGAGAGCAAAAAATTTCAATATGATTCAAAACTTTAGGCGTCAAATTTGGTGCTGACGGTTGAAAATTTAGGCACAGTGGCACAATATTCAAAATTTTTGGTTACAAAATGCGACTAACAAGTGCTTATTTTTAACACTGGTAACTTTGTCGTTAGTGACAATTTATATAAGCAAGACTAGGCGTGCAAATGACCTTCACTAATTTAATCATTTGAGCAATTATGCTGCAATTTTTATTCTTTTCACACATTCTGAAGTTAATCCTGTACAGGGGTGCCCATCCCCCCCAAGTGCAATGGCGCACATTTTTCTCAACCCTCTTTCCCTTTTTTATTTTTTAGCTCTGTTTTTAAATTTTATTTATTTAAAAAGATATTTTTAGTTTATGTATTTATTTATAATAATTATTAGTATTATGTTATTAGAAAAGTTCTGTGCTATGCCAATGACATATAAACACACACACAAACTAAATAAAGCAATGAAATAAAATGTCAACAGAATAAATTTTTTTTAAATATTTTATTTCCAATGGCTGGCAGCAAGAAAAGGTTACAAAGAACAACATAGCAAAAACAAACACAATACACAGAACAAGGAACAATACAGGAACAATAGAGTGAAATATTTAGCTGCCGATACGCTCTCTTGCTTCCCAATAACGGTCACACAGGCTACGTCTGGAAAGCTGGGTGCAAGTGTGCAGGTGACGAATGCGAATGTCCATTTCTTCGTTTGAATTGCAAAGGGGACAATTGGGAGTCTTGAAAATCCTCAAGTGGTGAAGGTGTTTTGGTAAACAGTCATGGCCAGTTAAAAGTCAAAACAAAGCTACTGACTCTGCTCTTGGTGCTGAAGGGACAAAATCACGGTTTATAAACCAAACTTTGTGGTTGCTTCTAGCTTTTAGGTCTTGCCAAAAAAAAAAAACCTCTTGATTTTTTCCTCATATATAACTTTATTGCATTGTATGGGACTGACTCATTTGGTAGTTGAACAATAGCAGACCCCCTCTTGGCCAGAGCATCCTCAACAGAATAAAATAAAATAAACTATTTAAATTAAAAATAAATCAATGAATCCATTTAAATAAATAAATTTAAAAAACATTTTTAAATCCTCCCCCCCCCCCCCAAAAAAAATGATGCCATAATCTTCTCCTGTGAGCACCATTGTTCCTGTCAAGTCCTCGACCGAGCTAAATTATGTGGTGTGATTTGAACTTTTTGAGTTTACCTTGTTGTGAGTATTCTTTTTAAAACTATAAATAGCTAGACTTTTTTCCATGAGTTTTAGATTTAATCTCTCTTTCTTAACTGTTATGTGTTGAAACTAACAGGAAAATTTCAGTTGTGATGATTTTTGACGCAATTTGAGAAATGACTCCAAATTTCTCGCTGAACATTTTCAATTCATAACTGGGGACTCGACCCCCTGCTGACTGGTGCTCACTAACCCCCGAAGATTGCTTAATAATTGTATTTGGTTTGTGAAGATTTAAATCGTCTGCTGGGAAGAATAACATTGAAATACACATTACGATTGAAACAAAATGAAAGTACCGCTCCCTCTCTCCTAGAAAATATAATTTAATTAAAGAGCTCATTATAATTAGAACAATCAAAATCTCTCTCCAACCTTGAAACTGAAAAGAAACTCGATTAAATTAGACATGGCAAAACAAAGCTATTAAAAAAAAACCTTTGAAAAGCTTCCCTCTCCCGGTGTCCAAGCTAACATGTAGACTTGTACCTAATTTCGTAGCTCTAGTTGCAAAGTGGCTCTTGAGCATAGCAAAACAGCAGTTTTATTAAGTCTTAAAGTCATTTCCAAAATCACTGTCTCCAGTAGGATTTTGTTTTTTAATGCCATGCTTGAATCAAGTTTTGCCTATGATGTTTGCTAAATTAGAAATTCTCATATCTGCTGTTCTATATAAATGAGAAAATTTGAACAAGCTTAATTTGATGCGTAAAAAAGAGCTCTTTTGAGTGGTATAGAATGTTAAGGGATGTGTGAAATCTTCCATACTTTTAAAAGGCAATTTATGTGAAATTTCAGCTTAAAAAATCAATTATAAAAAAAAACAAACCATATTGGAAATTTGAAAACCCCCAGAGTTCAAAGTAGTTTTGTATCAAATTTCAAGGCTGCTGATAAGATCTCTTGGATGCTGGCCAACCATATATCTTTCCACAATTTCTATGTAACTTTGTTTTTCATACTACAGGGCACCTCCCCTTCTGTTGCTCACCAACTCCCCGGGAGATTGTTCTGGAATCTTATTTGGATCATGAAGATTTAACGGTCCTGTAAAAAAGAATCAGATTAAAACACAGGTTAGGATGAAAACAAAATAAAAATCGAGCTTCCTTTCTTGTTTAAAATTGAGTTTCAGTAAAGAACTCACTAAATTTTGAAAAATATTGAAAACACACTCCAACCGGAAGACAAAAAAACTTGATAAAAATGCGTATAATAAAGTTATATGTTAAAAAAAAAGCCTCAAAGAGCACCCTTCCCCTAGGGTCCAAACTATATTGCACCATATTTCACAACTTAAGGGCCTCTTATACAGTTCAAAACAGCTGTTTTTGGTTGTTTGAAAAGTCGCTTTCAAACGCTCGGTGTCTAGTACACCCAAACCTGTTTTCGTGCAGTGGATAGGGACCAAATTAAAAAAAAATATTTGTTTTAAAGATAACTTTGTTCATTTTAATGATAACTTTGTCCATTTAAAAGTAATTTCATCAATAATCCCAGTCTGGCTGAAATTTTCATATACCACAAAAGAAAGAAAAAAAAAAAAAAGCACAAAAACAGGTTTGGATGTAATATTTTGCTGTTTAGCTTCAGATTTGAATTGAAAGTCTAGACCTTTCGCTAAATTAGAAACCGTTATAATCTGCTGTTTTAAATAATTGAGAAAATTTGAACAAACTCAAACTGATGCAGAAGAAAAAATAAAATCCTTTCAAAAAAACATATTTGTGTTTTTTTTGTTTTGTTTCATTCTTAATTCTGAGTGGTTCTATTGAAAAATATAAAAGAAATATGGTTACTTGTCATTTTGTCTACCCTTCTTCCCTGACTTTAAAAATTATATTTGTAAATGCAGTTTTGAATTCAGTTATATTTTGTTTTTCAATTTTATTTTTTAATTCATTCATAAATCAAAATATTAGGTGAGTGCCCATTCCCTGCACATCTTCTTTTGATCTATATTCTGAATATTTATTATCTAAGTAAAATTAAAGCCCTATGCAAAATGAACATTCATATAAGGTTATAAAAGAAAAGGAAAATGTCTAAAGTTATGATTTTATCTGTTACTTTTAAGAAAAAGCTTAGTTTTAATTTATGTAAATTTTTTTCAAATAAAAAGTTTCAAAATTAAACATATTAAATGATTTATTTAATATTATTACTGAATTTTACCCAAAGAATGAAAGAATGCACATATGTTACTCTTACAAATTCACCCTAATTTCAGAAATTTAAAATTAGGAATGTTTAGATATCTTTTTTTAATAAGATATAAAGTACAATAACTAATAATTAAATAAATTATTATGTGATTTAATATTTGATCATGTCAGTTGGCTATTGCAAATGTAGTCTTCAATTGTTTAAATTCTGGCACCATATTATTTTGAAAATACAAAATGAATTTCCACGGAATGTCCTCTTTTCCTTTTGTATCTGAAAAGTGATGGTTAAATTAATATAAACAAAGCCCAAACAATAGAGTAAGCATGATCTTAATGGGAAGTTAACTACATTCAAATGTTACTGCAAAAGAAGTTAGGTAGTATTTAATGAGATGTTTGTCCTCTCAAAGTAATAACAAAATTTAAGTGAAAAAAAGAATAAAAATGCTGTGAAAATAATTGGTGATGCACCAAAAAGAAAGAGTCCACAATTAAACAACCCTACCTTAAAGTTGTCTAGTGGTGAAACTGCTGAGAAGTAAACCAACTTTTGTGTACATCATAGTGAAGGGATTGAAATTTGTTTGAGCGAATTAAAAAATATTTCAAAATTTTACCACCAGACTGCATGTTTTTATGAGTTTCACATTTATTATGCATTAGCGGTACCCCACGGCTTTGCCCATAGTAGAAAATTAAAAGGTCATTTGGTTCGCCTCGCCTGTATATTTACAAATAATGGATGATGAATTTCTTGCCAATATGCTATGTTAATTTGCTGGTTTATGTTATGGTAGTTTACTGGTCCATGTTATGGTACTTCGCTTGATATTGCTGCAGAGGAAGAAAATTTTTTAATGGTGGCTTAAAATTGGAATAGAAAAAGAACAAAATCGAATTTGTCAGAAAATCACTTTGAGGTGCACACCCCTTTGCTGCAAACTAATTTTGTGCCGTGCAGTGGCAGATACAAGAGGGGGGGGGGTCATGAGCCCCCCCCCCGAACGTTGAGGGAGTCATGGTAGTCGTGACCCCCGCCCCCCAATCTGTGACAACACTTTTTAATCTGTTATAGGGTTCATTGCACTTGAGTAGTGAAAATGAATAAATTATGTAAAATCTCTGTAGATTATTCTTTTCTGTTGTGATTTTTAGATATTTTCTGTTTTGCTCGTGTTCAGTCAAATTTTAAATGAGCTGTAAATAGTTAGTTTAAATCAGTGTTTTGAACTTAGTGTCGGGCAAGAAATGTAAAATTTTAGTATCATGTTTGCTCGAAACCTTGTTACACAAGGATTTCCGTAATTATCCCATCATATTAGATGGAAACTGTGCTGAAAAACAGCTGCATTTGTTAGAAAAAGAATTACCTGTAACCAAAATAATGAAGCATACGGGGAACAAAACATTGTTGTCTTTTTTGAAAAGTAAAAAAAAAAAAAAAAAACTGATGAACCCAAAATGAACGGAAGCATATCCAGAGTTCTTGTATCAGACACTGAAACTGCAACGTCTTCATTCGCCTCTGATTTTTCGACAATTGAAAAGAATCGGTGATTATTCATCAATGTCCAAATTCTGCTCATAAAATAGTTAATTTTAAAGAAGATTTTTGCCGCATTTTTTACTACTATTTAGTGAATTTTATTGTATTTTTCTGCGTACAAGATGGATATGTGCCCTGTGTTGAGTATTAAGCTAATGTTTTATCAATATCTAAATTTATCATGTTCGTAAAACATTTAATTTTTATTATATTTTCGTAGTATTTATTTATTGAATTGTGCTGGCTGGTGTGAATACTGGTCTTAACGGGTTATAATACAGCTTAACTAGGTCATTTTAATGCATTGAATTATTACTAATTAAGTTTAATTAAATACTAATTTAAGTATTTAATTCATAATGGTTAAAATTAAGTTTTCAACCAACTAATGGCCGATTTTGTGATTTTTGTTGACACCTAAAGAAGCCTAAGTTCAAAAAAATTATTGTACCTAAGACTACATTTTTGAGCATGACCCCCCCCCCCCCCCCATAAAATGAAATCCTGTATCCGCCTCTGGTGCCATGGCCAAATTTCATGAAAATCGGCCGAACGGCTAAGGCCCTATGAACGTCACAGAGATCCAGACAGAGAGATTTTTCAGCTTTATTATTAGAAAAGGTTTACAATGGCTTTAACATAAATGTTACACCAAAAAATGTTTAACATGACGGCTATCATTTTTGTCAGCCTTCTGAGGTCATGAGATAGCATATTCTACAGTTGACGGCAGTCTGCTCTTTAAAGTGCTACTACGCTCATGTCGTGATATGCTGTATTTTAAATTTGAGGATTATCACAATTTACGAGATCTTTCAGATACCTCCAAAGCTAAAAGTCTCATAGATCAAACTTTGATGATCAAGAAATGATGTACAGGTAGACCCTCGTTTTACGCGGTTTAAGATTTGGCACCTTTATTTTATTTTACGGGGATGAGTTTCGGTTTTATGCGGATGTGGCAATGCAAACAGATAAAATTTTCCCCTCTTTCAAAATCCAAACTCCGAAAGATTGCAGATTACACGTAATCAATTGCATTTTGGCGTGCTAATAATCGAGCTTGGGCTACCGGAGACATTTTATGTAATTTGTTCCAAAGCTCTTCCCAGAAGTAAAGTTATTAAACTCTCACAGTACAGAACTCTCTGAAAAAAGAGCTTTAAGGAAGGATAAAGGCGGCCAAAACTAACAAGGATACCGACATCGGTGACACACAACCAAAAACGTTCACACTGAAAATTTTGAGCCATTTCTAGACAATAGAAATGATCTTTCTGTTTTGATAGTGCAGGAAGATTCTATCATGGAAATGACAATGGTCATGGATGCGTTAATGCTCTGCAAAGAATTAGAGAAATTCCTAATGACTGCCAAAAGACTATCATTGCCAGCTCCTCTTTATAAACAGAACACGAAATTTATTTATGTTTTCTTTATGCATGCTGTGCATAAAAGGCGATATAAGTACGCATTAAACTTATTGTACAATTAGTCATCACTAGAATGAAGTATTTTGTTATCTACGGAAGCAAACCTCTATTTTAACACTACTATTAGGTCTCTTAGATAAATTAGATAAAAATGGAACAACGTTTAAAAGCACAAAAAGGATAAAAAGTTTTTAAAAACGCAGACATGTTTCGGAGGCAATAGCCTCCTTCCTCAGTGCGAAATGAACAAATGGATGAATCAAGGTCAAGGGAGAGTTTAAATGCGTAACCGGAAAAACATTGACCAGTCAGCTATCAGCGAGTGCTGAGGCAAAATATGACGTATTCTAACATGTAAGATTGAATAAGCTTGGAGAAAAATGCGGAACAGCAGAAGACTCATTGCAAAGATTATTTAAGTTTTTATGAATGTAAAAGGATTCCAGAAAATCTAATTCACCTACTGTTGTAGGTCTGCAAATGATCTTGGCCTCCGAAAAGACAAAATTGTACCCGGTGTCCCAACAATGTTTAGCAATTGAAGATTTGTTCAGTTCCTGTTTTTTAACGTGGTAACGAAAAACTACGTATGTTGGAGGTTTTATTCCGGGTCGAAAGTTTGCAAAAAGCCCTGACAGGGTCATCGACAGGCTGTCGAGGACCTGAAGAGGATAACCCCTGTCCAGAGCCAGGCCTTTCAAAAAATTGAGTTCATTATTGAGAAGGGTCTGATCAGAACATATGGAGATGGCTCGGTTGACAAAAGTATAAAAAGCAGACATTTTTTGCTTCTTCGGGTGGCATGAACGAGAGTGTGGGTGAAGACAGACAGTAAATGGTTTTCGGTAAACAGTAGTAGAAAACTAAGTCCAAAAAGGACAAAGAATTATTGTTTTCAATCTCAGCAGTAAACTGAATATTAGAATCGACGGAGTTAATTAGATCAATGATAGACAGAACAAAATCAACAGTGCAATCTAAGAGGGTGAAAGTGTCATCAACATATCTAAGCCAGAGTGGAAAGTCAAATAACTGAAACAATTTCCGTTGAAAAAAGTCCATGTAGATTTCACTGAGGATGGGACTCAAAGGGTTGTCCATAGCAAGGCCATCAGTTTGTTGGTAAAAAGTACTCTCAAAAATAAAGGTTCAATGTTTAAGACAAATTTCAGTCAAATTTACAAGTTCGGAAATTTCGTGTTGGGTGTGATGGAATTCCCGGAGACTTGTTTCAAGACACCGTAAGGCTCCAATAACAGGTACATTGGTAAAAAGAGATTTAACATCAAAAGAAACCATAAGTAAATTATTGGATTTGAACCTACGAAGAATATTAACAAAATCAACAGAATTTTTGACAGAATGTGTGTTGGAGTCCAGCAATGGGGCAAACCTAGAAGTGAGAACTATTAGGTCTTAATTTACGTGGCGTTTCCGTGAAACATAACTCCCGCGTAAAACGAGGGTCTACTGTATTTCATTAAAAACGCCCTCTGGCGGTGAAATGTTGAACTATTTTTTAAAATTTGCTCTAGGAAATTCCCATCCCTTCATTATGTTATACACAAAATTTCGTTAATTTTTGAGTAAGTTTCGCCGCTAGACAACTAAAGTTGGATCGTTTGATTATGGACACCTGTAATTGATAGGTTGGATTTGTCATGTGCAAAATGGTGGCATTTTTATGATGTCATTAAAGGATGCTTCCGGTAGTAGTCTATTGATAGAGATTATTTCCGATATTTTTGTACAAAAAGAAAGTTTGATAAATTTAAATTATGCAACAGGAAAAGGTTTAAGAATTTATCTTTAAATTGCGGAACATATCATTTCCATTTTTCTTTCCTGGATGAGTAGAACTGCAAGTCAAAGCTTTTCCTTTTATTCATCAATTCATAAGTGATTCTGAAAAAGTAAAACTTCAACAGTGTTAGTGTAGTTGATGAACTGGCCTGCATCATTATCATTTGTTTTTAATTCATTTAAAATATGTCTGTTAGCTAGCGGAAATGGCTTTATTATAGCCACTAGAAAACACCATACGACACATTGTCGCAATATTGGTGTTAGAAAACACCAGAGATGTTGGCAGTTTTCGCTTTTCCCATAGTTTTCTTTCTGACCAGGAAAACCATACGACAGTAATAATGAAAAAAAAAAAAAAAAGTATATAAATAAAAAAAAAACTATATGAGTAAGAATCGAAATAACTTTTTTTTTTTTGAGGCATAAGGTATTGGCCGCCGTCTCTTCATTATCGAAGTATGAGGTCTTCTGCCAGAAATTTCAAGAAAGGTCGCCAAATTTCTTGAGAACCGGATCATAACACTAGCTTTATGTTGAATCTCTACATGGTTTAAATGAACCCTCCAAAAACGTCTCTGTATTTGAATGTACAAAAGTTGAGAACTTCCCTGCCGATTTCGCTGGAATTATCAGTTTGTTTCTTTAAGCACGGGAATTGTTTGCAAATCGGTTCGAAAAAAGTTCGATTAGTAGTTCTTTTTTTTAATTCCAATTTAAGACTCCATTTTCATATAAACTACTGAATATGGGGGTTAAAAGCCACTTGCACAACATTAATATTGTTATGTGTTCGATGCAACGTCAAACTTTCTTTGAATGACGACACAGTTCTTGAGAAAAGCACAAGAGATTTATTTATAGCTATGTACAGGAAATGTAGTTACAACTGCTAAATCAATCATCAGCACTTAAGCAAATATCAAATAACACCGTAAACTCAACGATGGCACACGTATTTACTCAAATGCCTCACAATAAACAGAACAACGATCCCGACGAATCTCAGAAAAAAGCACAACTGACTCTGCTCTCATTCACAAGACGCCCGGCGTTTTATACCGAGCGAAGAAATATTTAGAAAATCCTACAAAGTTCTACAAATTTCTCATATTTTCTTTTTATTCACAAATCTTATCGTTGAGAAATGGGAGGACCGTACACTTCAGTCGAATGTTAGGGTGTTTTTGTATGTACATTACAAGATACTATTTACAGGTTACGTTACTAAGACAATTTTAGATGGAAGATAATAGAATAAACGCCAAATTTAGCCAGATTACAACAAATCAATCATAAAAATAATTATTATTTACAGAATTTGTAAATATAATATATATTGTTGGAAAGGGCAGATTTTCTGCCTTCTACGCAATTTTTTCCAATTCTCTAACATAATGGGGTGGTTTCCTTCAGTCAAAAGGCTTTTAGTTATTGAAATGGATAGAATGAGCAAAAAAATAACATGGACCCAGAAAATACTTTCATTTTTCCAACAGTTTTTTTTAAAATTAATTTTTTAAAATGTTCGATTTTTCAAACAAGGCGTGGTCTTTATGACGTCACAAATGATGCACTTTGCCGCATCTTTCTACTACGTTTCCACGTTATGATAATCTAACAGCGAATTAAAATTGCGCTCTACGCTTGCTATCAACCATATCGTTGCAATACACATGAGTAAAAATGCGAATTAAATATTTTGGACCGTGAATGGCAACACTGAATGGCATTTCATCATTTGTGATGTCTATTCTATTCAAGAGTCACAACTGACTACAACTGTATTTATGTCGAGGACTGCATACTAAGTGCCTTGCCTCCATTGTTTTATATACCGATAGATGGCAGCACCATCACCGGATTGAACAGTTAATGAGAATTTAGAACTAGTCCAAGAGCTAATAGCTACCTGGTACTAGCACCCCCAGAGGTATCGTTTCACTTGGAGGACATTGAGACCACGAGCATATTTAACGTCGCCCAGTCCCCTTTAATGACGACGGTGGGTCTTCGACCAGCGGGGATCGAACCCGAGGCCCTCCGACCCCGAGTCCAATGCCTTACCGATCAGGCTACCACGGCCCCCATTTGTGATGTCATCGGCAGAAGCGTTAAACGATGAAAGAGCACCGATTTAAGTAATTTTTTAAAAATATTTCACTTAAACAAATTATTTAAAAAATAGTCAGATTCTATGTTTTTAAACATGCTCTTTCAGAAAAAAATACTTTGAATAATTTTGGAAACGACCCCATTACGGCGAGAGTCGAATTTTTTAAGGCTTTGCTTGATTTCAGACTCTACTTTCTTCATAAAAACCATCAATAAAAAGCGAACGAATGTTCCAGTTTTCTTTTTGACATCATTGAAATAGCGATTTTCTTTTTCTCCAGATCTAACTAGACCTACGGTAGGAGATCCAAGCTTCTATCTCACTTAGAACAAAAGTTACAAGCGTTTTAACCTGGAGTTCGAAAATCTCTTCTCCAAGTTATTAACGTTTTATTTTGTATTGCCGTGGTCACGTTTTTCAAATCCTTCGTTTGTTTCTTCTTTCTTTTTTAAATTTCTTAAAAGTTTTTTATTTTATAGTGATCACCAGTCCTTTTATGTTGATTATAACAAGGGAAATAATGTCTTTTAGCTCAGAGCAATTCCATGGGTGACGGAATGATATTGTCAACAAAATAAAAAGTGATTACAGTGAAATTATTTTCATTGAAACTGCCATTTTTTCTCTGTATTTCAGCGTTAACAATTTAAATATAAAAAACAAAATAGATTTTTTTCCTCGTTGTTTTTTGCTATTTTTCGCTTCGTTAAGAAATGACGCTTTTGTAAACCCAGTTTTGCGTCTCTTTAGTAGAAAACGAAACTTCTCTGAATTATGTTCTAATTGAATCTTTTAACTGATTGATACTTTAAACATAGTGAAGTAATAAAAAGAAACTGTTAATTTATTAAAAAAAATTATGCATTGAACTAAAAATAAAATTTATGTGTTGTGACAGAATGACTGACGGAACGACAAGAACTATATATTATAATAAAAAGTGACCATTTTTTTAACGAAATAAATAAGTTTAAAAAATATTGCACTTGGCTAATGTAACGTAACTAAAGAAGCATAGTGAGTGAAATTATTCATAAAATCATTCAAAAAAAAAAAAAAAAAAAAAAAATTGAATTTTGACCTGAATTTTGAATTCAAGATTCAAATTATGTTTTTCGCAATCACGAGTGTGTGTGTGTATGTAGGCGGGTGTGTTTATGTGTGTGGGGGGGGGGTATGTGTGTTTGTGTGTAGGGGGGTTGTGTCTTTGTGTGTAGGCATGTGTGTTTGTGTCTGTGTGCAGGTATAAGTGTGTGGGTAGTTGTGTGTAGGTTTATGTGTAGGTGTTTGCATGTGTGTGTATGTGTAGGTGTATGTGTATGTGTAGGTGTCTGTATGTATGCGTGTGTGTGTGTGTTTGTGAATGTATGTGTGTGTGTGTGTAGGATATGGATGCAACCTGGAGATGGCTTTCGCTATAGGAGCAGCATCGTGAGGAGCCGGTCGACGGTGATGCTGCAGAGGGTGGCGGTGGGAAAATAAAATGATAGGAACGCCAAAAACAATCAAATGAAAGCAATAAGCAATCGTGATTGCTCAGAAAAAAAAAAGTATTTTTGCAAAAGTTGGTCATTTTTGTGTTCGCCTTTCAGGTGAAACTGGAAGCTCCGTGAAAAAGCGCATCTATTTAAAAAAAAAAAAAAAACATTCGCGGTTTTCAGCTGATCAAAGATTTGAATTATCCGCCTTTCATCTGGGGTGTGTATTTTAATGCAACTATTTTTCTTCGAAGGGGGGGGGGGTAATCTTCATTTTTTGTAACTAAGCGTTAATTTTAATTAAATCCTTTTTTCTTCAGTGGAAGCACGGATTTTTATTTTGTTCTATTTGTATTAAGTATTTTAAACGAATTCCTGATTATTTGGGTTGCGGGATTTCACTAATTCTAACTGAGCAATCAAGATTGCTTATTGTCGTCACTTAGCCTAATGCTCTCGATTAAATAATTTTTTTTTTGCTCGTATATGAACACAGTGCTTATTATTATTATTGTTATTTTGATTTGTTTTCTTCATTATGAATATTTCTAGACCAGACGATAAATCTCAACTTAGTAATATTTCTTATTCATTGCTTTCTCTACTGGCAATTTCTTTTGGATTGAAATCGTTTCAAGGTATTTTTTTTCCCTCAATCATTTGACTCCAAACGCTTTTAGCTATGGTGATTTCGATTGATTTAAAAGCATATTTAAATTAGATGCTTTTTTTTTCTTTCGAAGAGGGAGTTTTGTCGGACAATTAACGTCATATATCAGGATTTTTATTACTTCATGGACTTTGATTGGAACTTAGGTAAAATTATGTGTGCACGCATTTTTCGGAACAAGATCATTCATTTTATTTCGAAGTGAGAAGGGGATTTACGCAAAGACTTTTCCAAAAATTTTTGCTCAAAGTGTTTTTTTTTTTTTTTTTTTTAATTTTAACTTTATAACACGAGTACAGCCATGCGAGCACAGTTAGTAAGATATAATTCTTAAAATTAAGGTCGTTCAGGGATGGTTAGAGTGCTTTGATTATAGGATGTTGTGTTGTACTTTGATTATAGGTGGACTTGGATCGAATTGCTGGATTACCAAAAGGTTTTGTGCCCAGTTAAGGCGATGAAAAATCTAATATGAGTCCTGACCCAATTTTTCAAATCGTCCCCACTGGACCATCTCCGAATTGGATGCAATTATATAGAGGTGTAGAGATGCTTTTAAAACTAACCAATGCAAATTTTCATTATCTTGTTTTGTCTGATGTATCAGTCTGTTTCCAGAACAGGATATTTTTCTGTTTCTATCATATTTAATTTGAAAAATAACTTTTTAAAAGAGATAAAAAAAAAAAAAAAAAAAAAAAAAACTATTTCTGACTAATAACAGTTGCTAAATCACTTATGCACCGGTGTTGCTAGTAATCTCCATTCTCTATTTAATGTAGAACGAGATTTTTTCGTAAACGACATTTCAAGCTCTTTTTTTTTTCACGCTTATCTGAAAGAACAGCATTAGAAAAAAGAAATTTTATAGGAAAAAATCTGTTCTTTCTAATGGTATAAACGAAAAGAAGATGCAAGGTAACAAACTTGAGCTACAGTGCATTGAAAATTGGATTTTTTTCATGTGAACGATTTTGATAGCCACTTTAGATAGCAATATCTTTTAGAAAATCAATATTGACGGTCTAAAACTTTTACTCATCAAAACCATGTATATTGACAGTGGAATTACCAAATAAGAGAGCTTTTAAATTATTTTTGTTCTTAATTTATGACATTTTAAAATCCAGAAAAAAGTTTCCCCACTGCGTTTTGTCAAGACTTTGCATGCGTGCTACACAAAAGTTAATAAACTCAAACTCACAAAAATACTAGAACGTATTGACAACCAAAAGTACTTTAAGTTCCTAAAATTTCAGATTTCCAGTGTGATAAAAATTTTTACAACCTGACCTTAAACGTTGCAAATCGTTAAGACAGACAGAATTTCAAGCTCTTTTTTTTTTCCTTATTCGAAAGAACACCATCGAAAAAAAAGCTTAATTTGGTAGGAAAAAATGTATTCTTTCTAATGGTATAAACGGAAAGAAGATGCGAGGTGACAAACTTGAGCTACAGCGCTTTGAAAATAGGCTGTTTTGCACTTGTGCGGTTTTGATAGCCACTTTGGATGACAATATCTTTTCGAAAATAGATATTTAAACTCGGCAACTGTAACCCTAAAAAACAAGTAATTTTACAATAGAATCACGAAGTACGAACCTTTGAATTATTTTTGTTCAGATTTTATGACAACCTAAAATCAGGGAAAAAATTTCCCCTCCGCGCTTTTTCACGAGTTTACACGCGTAATATAGAAAATATAATGAGCTCAATTTTACAAAAATAAATGAGTATTAACATCCAAGCCAATTGTACTTCAAGTTCCAAAAATTTCAGGGTTCCAGGGTGATAACTTTTTCTGCAAACTTTGGCTAAAGAAGGCAATTTGTCACAAAAAGCTGATCCGCCATTTCGGGTTTTTTTTTTTTATTATTTTTATTTTTTCAGATTCTATATCCTCAGGATTTGGATCTCGGAAACTGCAAATTTGCATAGGTTAGTTACAAACCTCACCTCTACAAAATTTCATTCAAATCGGAGATAGTGGAGTGGGGACCACTAGGTCACTTGACATGGAATGACTCATTTAGAAATTAGGCCATAATATTGTGGAGTGCAGAGTTTTATGCTGAGAGAAATAAAATACTAGCTCTGAGTTTTCTAAATTACGAAAAGGTAGAAAATATGGAAAGGTAACTTGGAGTAAGGATTGTTTATGAAGTGTGGGCGGTAACGCCATACGTTTAATATAATCTGAATGCCAATTGAGGACTAATTCACCAAAAGGGAACATATACATGTTCCAAAAATGATCATTGTTCAGGAGGTGAAAAAAACGAATTAGGATAAGAGCAAAATAGTTTTATCTGGGTACAGAATCGAGCACAAAAGCACAGCAAATCATGGCCCAGAGTAAGAAATGTCTGTATAAAAATACAAGGCGATATTGCCATCTTAATTTTGGATATGTGTCCTTTTGAACCAAAACCTAAAAGTTGAGAATTCTATTTTTACCAAAAGCCTATTATTTCACATTCTCATATTCTCTTATCGAAGTACTTGAGCCTAAAACTAGTGGATTAAAATTTGAGGATTTTAAACATGTGTTCTTTTGAATCTAAAAGTTTTCATTCAGGATGTGTCCCCTTTGTTCAAAGTAAAAAGTGAAGAGGGCGGATTTGTTACCTTTTGATAAAAAAAATCACACTTTATCCTTAAATAAACTATAGGATTTGCCCAGTTTGAACTTCTTGAGAGTAAGTGATTTGATTCTGGTCATCTGGAAAATTTAGAAAACGTCAAAAAATAGGTTTTTTCCAAAAGTGGATGCGTTCCTTTATGATAAATTACTCCTCAATTGAGTTTCTCCCTCTGAGTTTTTTTTTTTTTTTTTTTGGAATGGCACAGAAAACTATATGAGGTACATTACTTGGACCTCTTGCTGACCGTAACTCCGGTCTTAGTGAAGTTCAAAATCCTTTTCACGCTTGTTACATCCCTAATTTTGCTCTTGAATCTGCTTATAAGTGAATTATTTCTCTGAGTTGGTTGCATCATGTGACGCATTTCCTATTGGTGCTTATCAGCAGCGGACGTCGTTTTTGATCGCTTTACTGGGCAATGCTTTGAACCTTTTAGATTGACTCTGCCACTGACCGATCCCAGAGAATTTGTGGCAGACTTCAAAGTGAAACGACGATTTTTTTTTTTTCGTTTATGCGCCGGATATATGTTACAGTCGAATTGTGTTTGGTTACTTTCAAGATAAAGCATCGTTTACAAATGAGATGCTTCTTCGAATTTCACGATCTGTGCTGTTCCAAATCGTAAGGTATTCGGTAATGGAATACGTTTTAGTTTTAACCCCTTGACATACAGTGACGTCTCAGAGACGTCATTCCATCCATTTGCAACTTTCATTTCATGTGCCATTGTACTCTTTGACATCTCCGAGACTTCAAGAATAAATTGTCTTGGCTAATACCGGTTAGTATATTTTTACGAATCCAGCGCACTTCAAGAAAATCTTTAAATGCCCCTCTCTGTCCTTGTGTGATTTTCAATTGATTTTTTTTTTCTTTTTTCAGTGTTGGGAACACTATTTTTAGCTTTCATAACTTCAATTTAATGCTCTCAAGGCATTGCTCCCGGGAACAGATGCCCCCTGCTGCCTTTAGATACGCCTCTGATCGTGGTTTTTTTTTAGTAGTAATAATATTCGGCATTGTTAAAGTAGCAGCTCCTGAAATACAAAAGGTAACTGAAGGTGAGAAAAGTATCAAATGCAGTGACAAAAATTAAAAACTATCTAATGCTATGTAAAAGCTAAAATTCAACGCTAATAAGTGTGATAAGTCGAAGATGTAAAGAAAATACATCCATTTTGTTTAAGCATGCGCAATGTTTAATAGTGATTCAAAAAGAAATATTTTTCATGAAAAATAAATACATAAATATTAATAAAAATTCATAATTGCTCCTCAAGGCGTCGGCCTATTGAGAATTTTCCCGGTATTTCGGCGGCCCAGTGACCCATTACTTAACCATGGCTTCACAACTTGTCCCTTTTTTCTCAAAAGTACCTGTTTTTAGTTTCAAATCCCTATAAGTCCGTTTATTTCAAAATCTAATCCATTTTTTTCTCTAAAATTTCCATTTAAAAAAAAAAAAAAAATTCTGTAATTTCCTTTATCCATTTGTATTTTTTTTTCTAAAAAATTGATTTGTTCACATCTCTCCAATTAGTAAATGTATTTTAGTCAGAAAGGAAATAAAAAGCATCAATAGGAATGAGAATGAGACAATAATACAATTTATTAATCGTTTACAAGTAATCGATGCAGAGGCATATCAGAAAAGTCCTCAATGTGTCGTTTATCTAAAGAATAGTCAACTCAGCTACTTTGAAATGAAAATATGTGACTTATAATTTGGTTTAAGTTGTATACAGACGTACTTTCATAAAATTGATTAGAAAAACAACTTTCAAACATAAAAGAATGTCTTCTTTTCATTATAGGAATTGAATTTTGAGCTTCAGCAGAGGGGTCCGAACCGGGAGACCACCTCCTTACCTTTGCCACTGATGAAATGAAATAAAAACATTTCTTCAATCGCGTATCAAATAATCGCAGAAGATTTCAAATATTAGATCCAACAATTATTATTCAAGCGTTCTACCAGAGAGTTCACATGCCGAAGCAAGGGGTTCACAGTTTACATGACGCGATTCGTTGCGTTAAACATTCGACATTGTAAATCGTTGTGTTGAAATCAAGTCGCGTCAGTATAGGGATGTGTCGTTCATGAACGAGCGGGTCAAAAAGAACGAATCCTTAGAATGACCGGAGCCGTTCGTTCACTTGAAAAAATGAACGACCGTTCTTTTGAACGGTGAGTAGTTTGGAACATTGTATTGATGCATTTGTGATAAAATCGTTTTTTTTTTTTTTTAAATTGCATTAATCTTCAAATTTGTAACTCTCAATCAGTCTTGAATTTCCTTTTTCTCAGTACAGTACAATGAATTCAATTCGGATCTTTTTACTTTTAGCTTTATTCATAATTGTTCTTTAACCGTTGCAGTTCATTTGCAAATTTCCAATGTCTTTATTAGTAATGTTTTGTGTAACTTGTTTGGGCTGCGAACAAAATGTTTAAACTTTTCACGTCCTGTCCTGCTAAAACCCTTCTTACGCTTTCTGTCGCCAAAATTATTTCTAAAAATACCTTTTATAACTTTTCTGGCGATCCTCTTGTCTTCTATAACAGTGGTGCCCAACCTTTTTTTGCCCGAGGGCCGTGTCTCATATTCAGATCACTCTCGCGGGCAGGACACACACTAAGTTTCAAAATATGTCATCCTTTTCTAAATAACATGGAAAACGAAAAGCAAATTACAAACCAATAACTGTTGTTATCATTACAGGATGCCTATTTTAATAAAACCATGTATTCGCAACTTAAATAAACTATAGGGGTGCTGCAGCCACTGTCTAATGGCGGATGAAAAAGGTGAAACAAACAAATGCCGTAGCTTATAACTTGCTTTGACACTTAGTGAATGGCAGTAATTTTTCACCACGATTGTGTGAGAAGCTTTCTTTTCTACTCTTCTGAAATTACATCACGCCACAAACTGTCTGAAGCCAGTAATTTAAAACAAAGAAAACATGTGGAATGGAATGTTTTACCTTATTCTTTAGTATATTTAATCACCGCAAGGTAACGTATTCGAGCTCTGGAGTTGCGAATTTCAGAAAGCGATTTCTGAATATTTGGCACCAAATTGGAGTCATTGTCATTAATCGTGCTTTATGATTTGTAGCATTAAACAAAACAGCGGGCCATATGAATCAGCTTTGCGGGTCGAATGTGGCCCGCGGGCCGTAGATTGGGCACCACTGTTCTATAACATCCCTATCAACTACCATCTTTTTTGATTTGACTTTATTTTTAACTTGCTTGGCGACTTCCACATCGCTTCTTTTACATTCAATATCCAGAGATTTTTAGTAAGAGTTATTACTATCGAATGTTTTCCCTTTAAAAAAGTTGCTTTTTCTTTCTGTTATCAACGGTACTGTGGAACAATTTTTAAGCTACCTAATATTAAAAGGAGTCCTTTTTTTTAATTTTTAAAGTAGGTTATCCGGTACTCCGAGTGAGCTACCGATATATTTGTTGCAACTTTTTTCGTTATACATGGTCTATTGATAATACTAGCTGGAAAAAAATGTTTTAAGCAACGCACTTTTTTTTTTTGGGGGGGGGGGGTAGATATCATGGTTGACAGATGTTTGGTTTAAAGTCAAAAAAGGTCAGTTTTGACAACTTTTTTGATTTTTTTTCGCCTGTTCACCTGTAAAATATCTCCATATTACACTTGGAGATGTTTTGCAAATTTTCTGACGTCACAATTTTTTTTATAGTAAAATTGAAAAACTCAATTTTGTAACATGCTGAAACGTAACCTGCAATTTTTGGAATGGAAAACGTATCTTACCATTCGGCAACTGAGAAATATCTTACAAAATGAACAATAACTGCTTTATACATTTTAGCTTGAAATAAAGTTTTTCTTTATTCATTTTCCATCGGCATATTTTCTTACTTTTAGATGATTTTAGTTATTTTTCCCTCAAAGAATATTATTGAGCTAATCAAACATATCGAATGTATGTGAGTATGCAGTGCAGGGAGGTCATATGCAACTTTTTTAAATGAATGAAGTCGTTCAAATGAAAGAGTTGCATAAACGGATCATTAAAAAGAACGACATTGCCCATCTCTAAATGTGAACGCTCTCATAGATGACTTGTCACTGAACAAGCCCACTAGTTCTAACGCAACGCAATCGCACCGCAGACGCTCCATATGAACAGGACTTTGAAGTGATAATTGAAACACTTTATCCTAGCCTTTTTTTTTTTGGAAAGATAGTTAAATTTATTAAGAAGAGTGTGTCAAGAATTCTGTTTAAATATGTAAATGATAGAGTATAAAGAATAAATGAAAACAAATAAGTATTCAGGTAGTGACGTTCCTCGTTCTATATAGGTCTCCGGCTCAAAATAACCACTTTCTACCATGTCACTTTTTTTTTGTTTTGAATGTATTTCCTACCTCACGAAAAGCTTCGACAGCTACAAAACATAAAAAATGTAGTAACCTAATTTAATAAGTGAAACTAATTTCTTCCGCGCCTTTTGCCGTTCAGCCTGAGCCACTTGACCTTGCACTCGCCGCTTTTAATTCGTCGGCGCTGCGTTCGCTGCTTTTCCTCCCTAGCAGACGACATTTTTCTCTTCGGCACACATTTCGTCTCCCACGTCGCTTGGTACACTACCGGGCAGCCAGAAGCTTAGACATTTCGGGAACGCTGCCGGTAAATTTCACAGTTCGTTGACACGCTTGGGAATTACGTCGTTTTGAAAATATGTTTTGTGGGGAACTGTGTTCTCTTGCAGAATTAATGGAATATTAATCCTTTCAACACACCAAGTGTAGTGCTTTTTTATAAATGAGCTGGATTAATCAGCATGGAGTAAGTACTTTCATGTATTAAAAGATCTTTACCTTTATTTACTTTTATCATCCCTCATTTTTTTTCGGTCTGAGATGCCCCAAATGAAAAACTTATTTTGGCAGCATTCGGGGTTATTAATCTCAATTATTTTAATCCGTTTCATGGCACATAGTTTTCAGTTGTAGAATTATTGAAACATTTCTTGCAATATGCCGACAGCTCGTTATGCCATCCAGAGACTGCAGTTTCGTTTTTGTAATGGACTCATAAGTCTAGAATAGACAATGACCGAAATGGTGACAGATGTTAACTCATTGAAATTGAAAGTGCTAACAAACTTGTGGGAAAAGTAAATTTATCACACCAGCGAGAGTCCACAGCAATGGTACTATTCAACTCGAAATTGAAGGCAAAGCTTGGGCAAAAAACAGTAACACTATAAGGATGAAACTGCAGTCTCTGAATGCCATAACCGAACTATTGGTATTTTGCATGCAATTTGCTGTTTCTCTTTTAATATTCACTAACTGATCAAAAAAGCTTTTGGGCGGTGTATGCTACATTTACAAATTTGTTTCCATTTTGAAATAAAACTCGTGTTTTTATACATAAGTGAAAAATAAAAAATATAAAATAAAGAATCGTTTGGCGCAATATAGCACCCAGGGGCTCTTTCGGCATCAAAACCAGCTAAACCAACCGACCAACTGGTCAGTCAGTTGAAGGCAAAGCTGGATGACATTCCCGGGCTGTCGGTATATTGCGTGTAGTTCTGCCTTATCCCTGGCTTAAGGGCGGTAATTTACTGTTGAATGCAATAATAATTGTTTCAACAACCAAGTGTAAGGACCTTCTACAAATGAGCAAGATTAATCAGCATAGAACAAGTACTTTTATTTATTAAATTACATGGGTTCATTTACTTTTGCCATCCCTGATATTTTTCGATCCGATGCCCCAATGAGATTCTTATTTTGAAAGCTCGTATTGGGGGGGGGGGATTATTAATCCCAATTATTTTAATGTTTCGTGCCACTATTCATTAAATAACTTGGCTGCAGACCAGGGTTTCCATTAGAGGAAAAAATGTGGGAGAGAAAATCTCCCCCTCTGCTGAAATCAAAGTTATAAAAAGTTTTTGTTAAGTTAGCAAAAAGACATTTTACTGCTGAACTGAAGTTGCGTAGCTTTGTGGGTGCTGGACTTTCGAAACTAAAAAAAAAAAGTACTGGTACTGGTTTTCAAGGTTTTCCTTGATTCAAGTCAGCAGTTAAGAAGCATTATATAAAAAAAAACACTCTCTCCCCCCCCCACG
This sequence comes from Uloborus diversus, assembly GCF_026930045.1. Classification (NCBI taxonomy): domain Eukaryota; kingdom Metazoa; phylum Arthropoda; class Arachnida; order Araneae; family Uloboridae; genus Uloborus; species Uloborus diversus. Next base: position 35,238,011 of record NC_072731.1, on the reverse strand, counting down.
ATGTATTTTGTCCCCCGCCCCGATAGATGTCTGTTGGTTGAACGTTGAATTTTGTGCCTTTGTGTTTTGTTTCATATTTCAATTTTTGGAGCAATTTTAGATAAACATTTCACTTTTTTTTTAATTTTTAAATCGCTCTTTTGATTTTAGATTAGTTCCCTTTGTGTCACAAGCATGATCTTTGATAATAATAATCGTTGAAATAGTTTCCCCCAAAATCGTCGTTTAACTTTTTTTTTTTTTTTTTTTTACAAAATCACGAAAATAATTACCTTTCAAATGAAGAATATTACCATAAATTAACTTAGAAATGAAAACTGTAAACATTAATTTACTTAAAATGTATTTATTAACATTAATTAGCTTCAAAATAATCTTAGGCGCTATAAATTCCGTAACGATATAATTTTAATACAATTAACTTTATATTAAAGAAGTCTCTTCTCTATGTATCTAATTTAATATTGATGTCTATTTGTCATTCCTTTTCATTGCTTAAACGTTAAATTTCACGAATTGAATCGCATTCTCTCAAAATCCAAGTTCTGAAAAAACCAATCCCTAACTAAAATTTTCGTAAAAGAAAGTACGTCGTAAATTGGTTAAAAAACTACCAAGGAACTGATAAACTGTAAAATGGCTTTACCGTTCGGGGTAGTATGATGATAGCAAAGCTTACGACACAGGTTTTTTTTTTGTGTGTGTCAATTTAATTTTATGCATTTTATTGTTTTATTTTTAGCCAGTTTTTATTTCCAGCCGTAAATTGCGTGCATAGTTAGTTATTGCAAAATTCCTTCTCAATGATTGCAAACGCCTTTTGAATTGGTGTTAAGCTTTTTCAAACCATCGCTTATTTTGAAAAAACTCATAACATTTTTGTCGCACATTTTTTTTTTTTTTTGGAATCGGAAATTGTTATTTTCTCTACTTCAAAAACGTAAGTCGTAGTTAGTTTTCAATGATCTGTAGATGATATTGGATGATGATCGTTCCCAAAGCATTCGCAAGTGTCGTGTCCCCCCCCCCCTTTCTCTCTTTTCTTTTAAAAATTATTTTCTTATTTTTGTGTAAAAGTGGTGAAATTTATGAAATTGACCTTTTTACGAAAAAAAATCATTTGATATACATTTCCTTAAAAATTAAGGAATTGAAATTAGCTTATTTGTAAATTACGAAGAAATGTAGGGATTTAAGGAAACTTTCTTTGCGGGTAAATATTAATAATTTTCTGAAGTGTATAATATATATATATATATATATATATATATATATATATATATATATATATATATATATATATATATATATATATATATATATGTATTTGACCACCCCTGTCCCCCTACGAAAATTTTATGCGTTCCGACTGTGAAATACTATTAATTTTGACATCAAAATAGGAATTTCTTTAAGTAAGAATATTACAAAATTTACTTGTCTTATATATGAGTAATTAACATTTTGTATGTTCATTTGTAATGTTTCTCTCAAAGGATACGCAAAGCGTTTTTTTTTTTCTAAATAGATGTTTCCGATTTTAATTTTTGTAGTAGATAAGTTTAATTAAAAACTAATTTAAATAAAAGTTTTTCAAGCATTTCGGGTTTCAGTTCAGTATCTTTCATTTTAACGAATGTTTCAAGTCGACGGTTTTTTGTTTTTGTTCTTTTTATGAAGTCCCCAGAAATTTTTCAATGGTTCTATATACATTTGTCCAAAAAAATGATGCAGATTGTATTTTTTAAAAACTTTATGGAGAATAAGAAAAAGTTCTGGGTGTTATCGGAGCACTTGTCACTTTCAGAAGCATACTTTTTAAAAATAATGGAATTTGAAAGGGCAGCGAGCGAGATTCCTCTATGTGAGGGAAGAAAACGAATTTAATTACAAACCACCAAAAAACGTAAATACCTTGACTAAGTAAATTTTTTTAATTGATACTATTTGTTTTCAATCCTTTTTCATGGCTAATTCTAATATCATTTTGTATTTCTAAACAAGCAATCCTAGCTAAAACTTGCCTGAAGTCTTTTTTTTTTTAATTTAAACATTTAAATTCTTTTCTCAGTCTAATCGAGCACGGTTATTGAAGTGCCTCATAAATCTTGTACGGTTTTCGAAATCAACCCTTTCTTTCCCTCAGTTTAAAAGCAATTAGTTGCTGCAAGAATAGTTTAGCACCATGTTATTTATCAGTCTTAAGCAAATATTTCGTTGGCAACTTCTACTATTCATCCGGATGTGGCCACAGTTTTTGCAATCCGTTTTCTCCGAATTTCCCCAATAGGTTGCTTTTAGAAGCCTTTCTTCATTCCCTGCCGTCGAAGACAGGGCATTGCTACACCATGGATACACAAATCCTACTCCAGAATTTCAATTCCCCTTCTCTTTACGAGGAAAGGACTGACATATGCCGAACAGGTGTATTATCCTATCGTTTGAAGAGTTGATTCTTGTTGAAGGAAGCAAGCAACTCAGCGCGCGAAAGCGGAAGGAATTTTGAAGTTCAATGAACCAGATCGATATTTCACTATTCAAAACTTTCTCTGATTGGATTGTAAACTGCCTTTCGCTACGAGCGCCCAGAATGTGGAATTTGTTTCTGTATAACTTTCTTGTTTCAAAGTGTCAGGTTTCTTAATTAACGCATGCTGATTCGGAGGGGGAAGGGGGAGTTGCTTTAAAACCATTGGCAAAAGTCTTGAATCTTGCTTAACTTACCCAATTTTAATTAATTGTATTTATGAACAAGAAATTAATTAAAATTCTTCTCTGCTTATTTGAAATTTCTTTTGATTTTTTTTCTCATGTTGGGGAACGTGGGGCAAAGCGAAATAGTGAAATATTTACTCTGCTTTTAGCTCCACCTATCTGGTATTATTTTAACTAAACAGAACCATATGTAGTCTATTCCAGTCAGGGAAAAAAAAATACTGCCGAAGATTCAAGCATTTGGTAATACACGCAATTAAAAAATTTTTTTTACTCATATTGTAATATTTTGTTGTAAGTCAAAATTTTCTTTTTGTTACTATAAAATGATAAAGTTATTGTTATTAACATTTTAAATATTAGTTGAAACCTCCTAATATCCAATGGAGCACTAATTAAGTTAATATTAAGCTTATTTGTATTTTAAATAAATTGTACAATTAGTCAAGTACATACGGGGCAAAGTGGATGGGGCAGAATGAAATAGTTTGTTTCATTTGCTCACTCAATAATTTAATATAAATCACTTTCGTTTTCATTTATTAAATCATTCATTTACATTGCTTCATTTGGTTATTCACTTATTTTCTTATTCATACATTCTTTCACTCGCTCATTTATTTTTCTTCATATATTAATTGATTTATTCCTTTAATTATTTATTTATTGTTTCATTATCATTTCATTTATTCATTCAACCTTTTATTTACTGATTCTTTTGATCAAAAATATGCTTTAGAATCGAATAGAAAATATTTCATTAGAAAAATATTTTATTTTTCACTTTGCCTCATGAAAAAAAGTGAAAATTTTACTTTTTTTGAAGACTCAAATTTACTGCCTAAAATAAAAAATACTGTTTCAACGCAAATTTTATCATAAAATACAATGTTATTTATATACTGCAATTTTCAAAACAAATTTCCGATTTGTTCATTTTGAAAAAAAAAAAAAAAATCAATCATCTTAACCATTTTACTATGCCCCACATTCCCTACATATTGAGTTTTTCGAATTCAGTCAATTACATAACGACCTCTTTTTCTCACCTCACGCCCCGACATATTATGATTTTCTGTTTATTCTTATAGCTGTCAGAGACAAAAATTGCAATTCTTTGTATCTGTACTAGTGGCAAAACATCGATGTCGATATTTTTGTTAAAACATCGATGTTTTTACAATGGATTTTTTTGTTAAAATATCAAATGTTTGATTGTTTTCTAACGTCACTGTTTTGTGTACACTGTATTTTCAATGTCGATATTAAAAATCAGAACCGAAAGTATCCTTAAAAAATGAATGTACAGTAATAATGGGAGCTTTATTATTAACTAGTGGTACCCGCACGGCTTTGCCCGTAATAGAAAAATTAAAAGGTCTTTCGGTTCGCCTGTATATTTACAAATAATGTATGGTGAATTTTCTTGCCAATTGGCTCGCACCCATGTTACGGTACCACGTTATGATAATTTCGTAACTCGCCAATTGGCTTGCGCCAATTTCATAATTTAATCGTCCATCTTATGATATTTCTGTTCTTAAAATTGGAATAGAAAAAGAACCACATCGAATTTTCGAAAAATCGCTTCGAGGTGCATACCCCCATGCTATAAACTAACTTTGTGCCGCATTTCATGAAAATCGGCCGAACGCTATGCGCTATGCGCGTCACCGAGATCCAGACATCCTCCGGACAGAGAGACTTTCAGCTTTATTATTAGTAAAGATTAGTTATTCCGAGATCTATCGCATCGGAGTTTTCTATTGTTAGTTGTCTATAGAAGTAGGTTTACGTTGCAGATAATTTAGCAATCCTTTTTTCCAGCACACTTTTAAAAAGAACCTTGAGTGTTTTTTAAGTTATCTCCAAACATAAGTTTTTTCATTTTAGTTTTCCTCTTTTCCTCTAAGATACACTGCTCGACATTGAAAATGCAACACCAAGGAATGGTCAGAAAGTGATGAAATTTGGAAAAAAGACAGAGACAGCAAGGAATAATAAATGATCGTAATTTTAAAATGATAGGCAGAATACAGAGCGAGAACGGCGTCGGCTCAGTAGGATGTAGGACCACCGCGGACAGCGATACACGAAGAAACAAGTCTAGGCATAGAGTCAATAAGGGTGCGGATGGTGTCCAGAGGGATGACTCTCCATTCCCTTTCAACCATTTGCCACAGTTTGTCTTCTGAGCGAGGCAGGAACAGAGTCTGCAAACGGCGTCCAATCACATCCCACACATGTTCGATTGGTGACAGGTCAGGAGAGTATGGTGGCCAGGGAAGCATCTGTGTGCCTTGGAGAGCATGTTGGCAGATGCGAGCACTGTGTGGTCGGGTGTTATCCTGCTGAAAAATTGCATTAGGTAGCCCTTGAAGGTAAGAGATTTCCAACGGCCGCTGCACATTATCCAAGTATCGTTGGGCCGTCATAGTGCCCTGAATACGAACTAGAGGTGATATGGAATTGTACGCAATTGCGCCCCAAACCATTATGCCAAGTTGTCGTGCGGTGGGACGTTCCACAGTTGCTGCCGGATTAGATCTGTCTCCACGTCCACGCCACACACGTATGCGACGACTATCACTGGATAAACAGAAGCGGGATTCATCTGAGAAAACGACATTTCGCCATTCTGTCATCCACGTCGCTCTAGTCCGGCACCATTCTAAACGTTGCTGTCTATGTTGTATGGTCAATGGCAGTCTTCTTAGCGGAGGCCGTGATTGCAGACCACGCACGACCAAACGACGGGAAATGGTTCTGGTTGATACGGGAACATTCAGGTTATCTTGCACCTGCTGCAGAATCGAGGAACAAGTGACTCGTGGGTCTACTACAGCTTGTCGGTGGATGGGTCGATCCACGCGTTCTGACGTCACTCTGGCTGCCCCTGCACCTCTCAATCTTGCCACATTTCGTTGTTCCAACCATCTTCGACACAGCCGATGCACCGTGCTCGCATCCATCTGGGTATCAGCTACGATTTGACGTACGAACCAACCTCCCCTTCTCAGTCTGATCACCATACCCCTCGTAAAATCGTCTATTTGCTGGGCATTCTCTCGTGTTACACGTATCCTCCAAGACAAAAACAAAATTTCTTCGATAATTCTCCAGTCAAAAATGACGACTCGAATATTGCCCATTCTGCAAGTTCCTTCCCTTATATCTTACTTCACGTGCGTCAATTTCTGAACACTCCTTCTTGGTGTTGCATTTTCAATGTCGAGCATTGTATAATTGTCCGTGCGAAAGCACTGAACGTCATAACAATACGCTAATTTTGTCAAAATTTTCACCTTGAGATTTGTTGCTAACGATAGCAAATGCAGATATTATTGTGAGAAGAAGGTAATTTTATCGAAACTGCAAGTCCTCCCTCACTCCGTAAAATGATTTATTTAAGTATTAAAATCGCGATAACTTAATCAAAATAAAAATATTTTAAATGCCCCAGAATTTTGTTTTCCAGGACAGCACACAGACAACACAATAGATGGTGGTGCCATCTATGAACAGTTCGGGAGACAATTTAGAACCAGGCCAGGAGCCGAATAACTTCCTAGTCTGGCACCCCCAGAGGTATCGTTTCACTTGGAGGACATTGTGACCACGAGCATATTTAACGTCGCCCAGCCACCATTAATGACGACGGTGGGTCTTCGACCAGTGAGGATCGAACCCGAGACCCTTCGGTCCCGAGTCCAATGCCTTACCGATCAGGCTACCACGGCCCAAATGCCCGTAGTTATCCAAAAAGCCTCAATAATTCAAAATAAATAAATAACTAGTATGTTGTGGCCATCACGAAACTTTCTTCTATATTTTTCTTTTTTTTCTGATCCCTCCCCATGCTTGATGAGGAAGCAATATTCCCAACAAAAACAAAATTACACATGAAAAAACTTGACGACCATCCCAATGTCTGCATTATTGCAAAAGCAAAGCAAAGAGCGAAAATTGAAAGTTATTTTAAAAGCCTTGCTTGAATTAATTACAAATATTTTATTTGTTAACAAAAATAAGATGGCAACAGTTAAAAATTTTGAATCATTGAAATAATATTTCCGATCATTTCCATACAATTAAAATCACGAGAAATACGCAGACGACAATCTATTACGATTTATCTTTCTTATTGTTGCACTAATAAAGCTATTTTTATTCGCTAAAAAATAATGATAATAAAAATAAATCAGCACCTCTTGGCGCGATTGGCGCCAAAATTGAACCAAAGCCTGTTTACATATGGATTCACATATATTCCAAATTTCAACCAGAACGTAGCATTACTTTTTGAGATAGGGCACTCACAATGGAAAAAAAGAACGGGCGATTGCGCTACCCCCTTTTTAGCTGTTGACACCAAAATAAAATCAGCTTTTATACCCAATAAGGGCTACTTGCCGATAAATTTTTCTTTCATTCCGTTCATTATTTCTTGAGATACAGCAGTCACAATTGATCGACAAAAAACGTTCTATAACTCAACCCCCGTTTGAGTTATTGACACCATAATTGAATCAGCTCCTGTTTCTGTTACTGGCAACATATGGACCAAATTTTGTTTGATTCCGCCAGTTACTTCCTGAGGAATAGCAATCACGCGTAACTCAAAAAACGTCCCATTGCTCCACCCCCCTTGGAGGAATTCGCGCCAAAAACCAATGGGCGCAAGTTCACATAGGGGCACATATGTGTACCAAGTTTCGTTTGATTTCATGCGGTAGTTTTTGCTGTAGAGCGGCCACAAAAAACTGGTCACACACAGACGTGACACACATACACACAGACAGACAGACATTTTCCAAAAATAGTCGAAATGGACTCAGCACACCTCAAAACGTTCGAATCCGTCAAAATTCGGAATTCGAAAATTTGCACGAATCCAATACTTTCTTCTATATATTAGATATAGAAGAAAGTAAAAATGCAAGAATTTTATTTCTTTACGCTCAAACGAGAAATGGCAACACATAATATTATCCAGAAATTACTTCACGCTAATTACAGTGGCTCCCAAAAGTCTTCGTACACCTTCGACTTTCAACGAAATCGGCCCCAATCCATTGGTTAGAATTAATATTTCGGAATAGGTATTTAATTATAAGATCTATGATCTATTTTTAACAAAACTACATGAAAAGTTTTTAAAAAATATTAAAACTTAATTTTTTAAAAATCAAAAACCAAAAAGTGCCGGAAATTTTATCTCACAAAAGTCTTCGTACACTTTATAAAATGTCTATATATTATTGAATAATCTAACTTTTGATTAAGTTATCAATTAGTAGAATATCATACAGCATTCATAACATCTTTTAAACGTCTAGGAATAAATTTTATTCTTTTTCTTTCTTTTTTTTTGCGTGATTTCTGAGTAAGTGTTCAACTACACTTCGAGTCTTACTATTCATAGCTCTATTTTCGTTTTAAAGCCCTATTTTCGTAATCTAACCCCCAGATATCTATAAATACGTTACATTAAGTTAAAATCTGGAGATTGAGGGGGTATTTTCTAAGTTTTAGGACAATTTTCGAGGCACTAGACGCAAACGTTGAAAACCGTGTGCTTCTTATCGTTATCTTGATAGAAAACAAAGTTGTTTCCAATAACCAAATTTTTGGCTAAGAGTTCAAAAATGGTTTTTAAAATATTTATAGGAACATCATGATTCATTGTTTCATCAAAAAATTCCAAACTACCAAGTCCTGATGCTGATATGCACCCTCACACTAAAACACCTCCACCGTCCTGTTTAAATGATCCCACTAAGTTCTTAAGATTAAGTTCATAATTTTTTCTTCTATTTACAATTATGCAATAATTTAACCAAAAATGTTGAATTAATTTTTATCTGTAAGTAAGACGTAATTCTAAGACGTTTTGAGCTTATTTATCATTGATTTTGCGACGAAAAGCGTAAGCTTTCTGTTTTTCGCACGATCAAGAAAATTTCTGCGGGAAGAGGTCCCATTTAATCCAGCTAATCAGAGAACTTGGCGAACAATTTTAGGTGAAAATTAAATGTAAAATGTTTCATTTAACTCTGCAGAAACTTTTACAGCACTCAAACATGTATTTTTCATAATTTTTTTAACTTTAAATCTCCAAATACGTTTTGTCAACTTTGCCGGTTAACCTTTTCTTACTTTGTTTTCGGTCCGATTTCTTTCTTTAAAGCATTTTATCAAGCACTTTCATATACAAACAAATAAATTAACTACATTAGAGACATTTCAAACCAATTTACCGCTTCTGTGGGAAAAAAAATTCAAATTTTGAATGGTGTTTGCGGTTTTTTACGAATACCAGCCATTTTATAGTAATAAGCACAATATTAAGGAATAAATAAACAAAAAATTAAAGCCAAATGACTTATAAGGGTCAACACACTGCAAAAATATTAATAAAATGGCATATGATAATTTTAAACATGAATTTATTCGAAACTATTTGAGTGTACGATGACTATTGTGGCGTGTTATATCTCTGTCTCTTCGTTTTCTGACCCATTTCAAAAAGAAGATCCGTCAATATTTTGAAAAAAACCAATGAGTTGTATTAAGAATGACTTAGGAATGATGTGAAAAAATATTGAACTTCATATTCGAATTCAGTTTTGAGTTATTTTGGTTTTACTAAAAAATTTCAAAGTGTACGAACACTTTTGGGAGCCACTGTATGTCGCTTGAAAAAGCAAATAAAAATGAATTTTCACTAACTTATTTATAATTGCTTCTAGCTCCTATTCTAGTCATGTTGGCGGGTTTGCGTTTTTGAGCCGTAAAACGGGGGGGGGGGGGTAAACGTTTTTTGAAGTATTTTTCACGAGCTTTCCAACTATACCAAGCTCGAAGCATTAAGATGCATTTTTCGTGTAGAAAAAGCGGTTTAAAAATGAATTAAAACTTAATGTTTCACGCTTCCAACAATGAATTTCAACAATGGAAAATAGATAAAATTAAAATTTTTCAGTTTCGCTAACTAAAAAACGTTTATAACTTTTTTTCTAGTGGATTTAGGTTATTGGACAATGGGCGCTCTGACAATTTCTCCGTTAGGAGTCTTTTTTAAAAACCTTTCCAACCATACCAACTTCGAAAACATTGGGCCATCCGTTCGCTGAGAAAGAGCCATTTGGGACGAAAATGCGTTTTAAATTAACATCTCCGTTAATTAGCGTTCGATTTCAAAATTTTTTATTGATGACACTAAAACTTGGCAGTAGCTACGGAACAAAAAAAGAATGAAGGAAATCAATTCACAGAGTAAAAATCGAACTGCCTATTAATATATAAAGACTATCATGATAAATTATTAGCTTTTCTTTGACAGTTCAAAAATCTTCTTAATTAATAAATTTATTCCTGTGAATTTAGTTCTAGCATTAAAACTTCTTTTTAGTTTCCTATGCCGGAGAGTTCGAGGATTCTGAACATCGATATGTTTCAAAACATCGATATTGTGATACAGAGCTTGATAATGTAGACGCACGCCGTGCGCGGATACATCCGCTGTCGTGCGGATACATTCGCCGCGGCGTTGCATGTCATCCGATAATCCTAAAAATTCTTAAATAAAAGATAAAGATTAGATCAATTGAAGATCAATTTGAAACGAATAAGAAGTAAAGATAATATCTTTACTTCTAATTCGTTTAAAATTGATACTGATATTATTTATTTATTGTAAAAATTATTAGAAGAATAGTACACTCGCGCGTTCGGTGGATGTATTCGCTGCGAGCACGCGCAGCTCGCGATAATCGTTGAAATTCTTACTGCTTGCTTCTAATTTGTTTAAAACTGATATTAGTTAATTAATTTGTAAAAGTTATAAATAGATAGTATATACGCAAGCGCGTAAGGTGGATACATTCGCTGTGGGCACGCGCATCTCGCGATAATCGTTCAAGTTCTTACTTTTCACTTTAAATTTGTTTTAAATTGATTTTATTTATTTAATCGTGAAAATTATTACAAGGTAGTATATGAACCCGCGCGTGTGGATGTATTCGCTGCTATGCGGATACATTCTCTGTGGGCACGTGCATCTCGTGACTCTCATTCAGGTTCTCCTCCTTTACTTCTAATTTGTTTCAAATTAATATCGCTTATGTAAAACGTAGTAATCATAGTTAGATAATATAGACGGACGCAGATACATTCGCTGCTGTAAGAAAATATTTGCTGCTTTGCGGATATCGTCGCCTCAGAGCAACAATGGGATACCTCAGTGTTATTCCTGGGATTAGATGCAGGGTTGGCCGAATTGGACCCAATTAGGTTGGACCCCATGGGTTTTTTTTGAAAAAAACCCATTATTTAGCCCACTTTTGGGTTTTTTTAAATTTTGTGAGAAGTTAAAAAAAAATTAATTAATTTAAATACTTTTACAATTTAAACTTCTGTTTTATTTGTTCTTCACCACAGACAATGAACATAAAAAATGAATTTTGAGCTTTAATAGTATTTCTTAACTCTTAACGGCATTAAAAATATACTTCAAAGATTTTAAATAAATGTATTTAACTTTTTCTTCTGGTCAATAAATAACTCAAATTATCTTGACCAAGTCCTGTCACGTCTGATTTTCTCAATATTGGTAGATTGTACAGAGGAAACTAATCTAGTTAAAAGGCTTTCATGTAAATTATTTTCTGCTAACCAACACGTCACAAATCTTGAATAAAAACAAGGTAAATTTTTTTAGAAATAAACAGATTTTTCAAACGGTCGACAGAAAACAGAACAGGTACAGTATTTTCATTATTTTACAAAAAAGTTTAATATTTCTTACCCTGTACACAGAAACAGAAAAACAGGCAACATAAAATTCAAAGAAATGTCTTGATTAAGCTGGAATTCAGTAAAAAGGGATTTAAACTAATTGAGGTTCTACAGTAGTTTTGCATAAAAAAAAATGAAATACTATAAAGTAAAATGCAAAAAAAAAAAAAAAAAAAAAAAAAAAAAAAAAAAAAAAAAAAAAAAAAAAAAAAAAATTAGTAATTAAAAACGAACAATAGATTTTATCACCCGAGAAGTAACTTTGCCTTAACTATTGGTAATAATGAAAATTAAAAAATCTGAAAATTAAACATTCTTGGGTTTTTTCATCTTTTATACTTTTCTCCATAAAACTCTGAATTTTAACTAGTTTTCCAGCTTTTTCCCGAAGATAATTTTTGCGTTTTGTCCATATACTTATGCTACAATATGCTACAAGTACCCCACATTTTCCCTAAAAAAAGACAAAAAAACCCACATTTCTTTTAAAAAACCCAACTTTAGTTGGGGTTTTTTGGGTTTTATTTTTAAAAAAAAACCTGGGTCCATGGGCTTTTAAAAAAACCCCGGGTTTTTGCCAACCCTGATTAGATGTCTTAGTGTTGCTCTGAGGGGACCATATATTCATTGCGATGATGCGCATCTCGCCATAATCGCGAGTAATGTTCTAATTTTCTACCTGTCCTTTTTTTTTTCTCCTTCTGTTAAAAAAATTACTAAAATTTTAATCCTCCCTTTTCTCCTATGCATCAAGTGGTGACAACTGAGCAATTCTTTTTTCTTTTCATGTGGCTTTGTATTTCCTTTTTTCCTCTTTTTTTGTGCTTACATCAAATCCCAAAAGCACCTCTGTGGCTTTAAAGCTTATCATATGGAAACAGCAAATTCGCACTTGCTGTATTTTTGGAAGGTTTTTTTTTTTTTTTTTTTGAAGATATCTAGAACGCAATTTAAATAGATTAAATATTTCAAAAAAAAAAAAAAAAATCTTAACTACTTACTGATAGTTAATTACCCTAAATCCGACAACCACAGCTTCGCCGAATTTTGAACGCTGCCGAAAATTTTTACATTGTGCATGAAAAATACTTTGAATGATCGCCTTTATGGATGTTTAAAAAAAATCATGAACTTACTTTGAAATAATTACTGGATAAACTCGCTTAAATTCCAGCACCTTAGTCCAAAAAACGATGCTAAAAGCAGGAGATTTGGACTTTACCGCGAAATAAGAATTCTAAAAATTTTTTCCAACTTTTACTTGAAAAATTTGGACATTTTCCGATTTCAGTTCAATTCGTTTAACTTAAAACTAAAGACATAAAACACATTCTGGCATAATTTTATATTATCTTCCCGTTAATTAAAAAAGACTTAAATTACAGTAGAAACTAAACTGTGCGAAAAAGGCAGGACACGCCGATTATGTTTTCATCAATGTTTTGCATAGTTGACCGTTAGAGCAAAAAAAGGCGTGTTTAATAATGCTACCAGAAATTCAAAAGGAAAATTTAGTTATTTTTTATTTAAAACGCGTTTCCGATCATTTCGAAGAAAGTTCCAAACAATTCACTTTCCTTCTTTTCATATTAGTTTTTTTCTGTAAAATGTTGTATACAAGAAACACTACATATGCGCCGCACCTGCTGTATCCGCTGCACCGGCAATTTATAAACTTTATTTTCTTGGTAAGTGCTGCAGCATTTGCGTCCAAAAATGCGGTATAGTTTTGGAATCCTTGTGTGCATTGGGCCATTGAGGGACCAAAGGCAGATGGGGGACTTACTCTTAGTGGTATCTCTCATCGTCTGCGTAAATAACACTCTTGCTACTAGATTAATTGCACTTGTTTTTGTCCCCTCCCTCAACAGAGCATTTCCAAGACGCAGCGAATTGCTAGTTTTTCCTTCATTCTCAGAAATTTGCGTATCCTATTGATTTCTTGACTTGACAGTTTAAGAAAGGAAAGGGCTCACCAATTTATGATCTCCAATGGAGATATAATTCCCAAAAGAATGTGAGCTTACGAATGAAAAGATATCTTCTAAAAGAAGCTTAGTTTTAAAATTTAAAATTTAGCTTATATCTTTGCATTCATAAGCTCACATAATTGGCATGAAAATTAGTTCCTTGTAACCTCAAAGCAAAAACCTGCAAGTGTTTATTTCTTATGATAAAAAATGTTTCTTTGAATCCGGACAATCCCCCCATCCCTCCCCCCCCCTTTTTTTTAAGTGATAGACAATGATTAGCATGCAGATACTTTTGAGTTGCGTGCGCAGATACTTTATGTTTTTATCTAACTTGAATCTTTAAGGACATCATCGACACATTAACAAAGTCAAAATGAAGACAATATTAAAATTTATTCGCAACTCCAATAAACTATAGGGGGCACTGCAGCCACCGTCTAATGGCGGATGAAAAGGGTAAAACAAACGCACGCCGTAACGTAGAATATGCTAATAAGCCTAGTAATTTTTGTTTCTATGCATGACTTTTTTGTTTTATTCTTTTTAAATTAGTTTTAAGTCTTGTGGATATTCTGGCCCACGTTGAGAGAAATGAGAATTCAAGAAACATTACTGAACGTCATAAATTAATGCGAATTACGTAGTTCGTAGTTCTAAGCAGCCGTTTCTACGATGTTGAATTCAATATTTATCAATTCTTGATGGAACTACATTTTCAGTGTGGCCATAAGACTGACAAGAATAACAATTAATGCTATATAATTTAATTATATGACATTAAGAATTATTATGAAAAGAAGATGATACTTCTTTGCCTTGTTTGGCTAGCGCTAATTGTTTTGTATTTGTAGCTGAGTTACTTTTTTCAAATTGCCGAATCGGTTAATTTAAAATTTTTCTGTTTCGAATGTTTCTAATTTCTGAGTTATGATTTAATTATGTCATGCTATCCAAATCATCAACAAAATTCTCATGGATATATGGTGGTAGTTTTCTTTTCAGTTGACCTACCATTATTTCTTTTAACTTATCGAATTCTGTTTATCTTTCTATCATTTTATTCCACTCATGATAAAAAATAAAAATGGTTTAACTGACCAGCGAAATCTCGCCAAGGGTTCTTTGCTTGCACAATACTAAAATTATAACCCTAAACAAAGTTTGGTGAAACTTCAGCTGATAATAAAAGCAATAAAGTAAAGTTGGCACACTATTTTGGCGATGAAAATTCTCGGCTTTTGTTTTTGCTTCAACTTACTTTCTCGATTAAACATTTTTCATTTCGTTCTACGATATTTTGTTCAAGAAAATATTTTGCATACTTTCCATTTTAACTGAATGCTGCAGTAAAATAAGGTTAGTTAAATTAATTATTTTTAAATTGGGCGGAGATGAAAGCCTGAATTTTGCTGCTTATGTTATTAAATCCTTATTTCTAGCTTAAGGAAAAAAAAAACATATTCTTACAAGTTCACACAAAACAATAAAAAAAGTTTTAGCTGGTATAACGTTATCCTCTTGAAAAAAAAAAAAAAAAGCTTCGAACAGACGAGCACATTTGTTTTTATTCTTGCAAATGCGAAAATTGTTTCTCCAGAGTTTTCTTGTGTTTACGATTTCGCCGTTTCCGACAGTCAACTCACTTTTTAGAGGAAAATAATGAAAACTAACATTATTTTGAGAAGCTCGAGAATACTATTACGAGAAGAAACAATTTCCGTTGCTGAAAGCAATCTAAGATACATCGAATGCGTTAATAAATACTCATAACAAACTGCCTATGTTTACCAACAGACACATGAGGAACGCAATGTTTTACCTTTTTCTTTAATTTTATAAATCACTGCAAGGTAGCATATTCGAGCGCTGGAGTTTCTAATTCCAGTAGCTGTTTTATCTAAGCATTGTTTTTTTCTTTTTTTTTTCCGTTGAGATTTTTGTGAGGGGCCTGATCTACGTTAGTGATTTTCTTTACTTGTTTCTTTTTCTTTCTTTTTCTTTTTTTTAAAGATTCGTCTTTTCCCCCTCTCCCTTAAGTTTATTCGATTATTTGTGTTATGATGGCAGAAGTTAGTTCAATCCAAAATGTTCCTGATTTTTTTTTTTTTTTTTTTTTTTTTTTGAGTTATCAAGGACTGCGGCCCGCGGGAAAAGTAGGCTTTGTTTTTGTTTCCTAATTTTCACTTTCGGAGTATTTAACGCTCTGTTGCGCGTCAACGGCAACCCTGAATCATTTTAAAATTTACGGCGGGTAAAATGTTATTACCCAGTAAACCTCATTTTTAAGCTCAGGAGAAATTGAAGAACTGATGAAACACTTCCTTTTATATATAAACATCATCTTTAAAGACTACTTTTCCCGAACACCCCAAATATATGCATGTTTTGGAAGTATCAGTTCCAACAGTTTATCCTTTTTCGTTTTGAACAATCATAAAATACGGGGAAAAGTGAATTCAAAATTACTGGTTTTGCAACACGTCTGTTACTGCGAAATGTAGAGCGAGACAATAACTATAAACTCGTTTTACCTACACTTTTGTTACACTTGCCTACTTTTACTTACGTCGGATAATGCACGGTTTTGACTAAATTGAGTGCACTGAGGTTTGAAATGTTTTAGTTTTATCATGCATGCATTCTGGGTAATCAATTTCTGTCGTTTGCTGCTGCAAGTTTAATTGTTGTGCCGATGTTTTGTGCCGTGGTAATTCGTATTAATTTGTTTGTGTTCCGCTTGCAGGATTTCTTTGGCGAACCTTCGAACGTGTTTTTTTTTCTTCTTTAGCTTTGTGTTTAGAATAAAGGTCGTGGGTGAGATTTATTTTGATAGCTTTTAGAATACGAATCAGGACTTCGCGATAAACCGTTATTGTGATTTATCTTACTAAGCGTTGTTTGTGTAAATACTTTATATTGTACGTGCTTATTTTTTAAAACTATTTTTTAATTTTTTTCAAAAAGGACACTTCGAAGCAGCTTCTCAGAAAAAAAAAAAAAAAAAATCAGAATTTTTATTACTACTTACTGCTTACTCTTACTTAGTTCTGCAATGTTACAGGCAAGGATGTTCGTGATTCGAAATTTCCGAAAATTTTTGGGTTCCTGTTTCTAAAAATGTTAAAATGACAACACTTTCTAAAACTGCTTTAAAAAACTGTTAAAATGTATTTTTTTTCAATGGTTTTTAAATGCATATTTGAAGCGTTTTTACGGGGTGTGGTGAGGGAAGGCGGTCAAGCTTCCTCATAGTTTCCGAAAATTTCAGTCTTCAGAACATTTTACTTTAGTCCACTATCACCCCTGGTCAGAAGTGTGACCACGAATAATCGTTTTTTACTAACTGCCGGAATTATAGTTGGAAAAAAAACATCTTTGGGGACTTCACCTCATAGTTGGGGGGGGGGGGTGACCCACCTAAAGAAAAAGTGATTTGGAACTAATTTACATTGAATTTGCTTTATTTTTGTTGTTACAAGCCAAGTATTTCAGGGGACGGCGTTTCAGCATTGCTTGTGCCATGGGTGTGTGTGTACCTGCTAATTGCGATACTCTGCTCTCTCTCTTAGGCTTATGTCCATTTTAGGTTCATTATAATGAAACAATGCAAATCGTATTTGAGAAGCATGACAAAAAGTAACTTCCTGTTTTTACAGAAACAAGATTGAAATGCGATTCAATATTCTTAATTTCTCGTCTAAACCAGTTCTAAGTACACGAAACAGACGTCCAGACTGCACAAAAGGCAGATAGAACTGCTTAGCGAGACCTGTAGGATCAAACTTGCAATCAACTTTAACCATGAAGAAATCATTTTCCCCCAATTAATTGCACAGTTGTTTGTGTGTCCTTGTATTACATTTGAGTTTTTGGCGACTGTGCACAATCCTAAGTGAAACGAACATAATATATTGTCAAAGTTTTGGGTTGCAAATAGCTGCAGATTTCTCATGCAGCTCATGAAACGTATTTTGCAAAAAAGGAAAAAAAAGTCAGCAAGTGGTTTCAAATTCAGATTTTTTTTTTTAAAATCGTTTTTGGGCAATCTTTTGCCGTAATTTTTCTTCGACATGCTTGACAACTTTAGCTTTAAATTGTAAAAAAAAAAAAAAGAATCTTCTGAAACGGTGACAACATATCGTAGGCTGAGTATTAAAACTAGGTAGCTATAATTTTTTGTAGAAAATATTTGTTCATACAGAAGACATAAATCATTACAGTTAAATAAAACCTATAAATAGTAGTTTAACAACATTTGAACAAAATTGCACATTTCCCAAAAATCGTGAGAAACTATTAATGATTATTTCTAGAAACAGTATGAAAAAAAAAGAAGAGAGAAACTGTATTATCAGTATTATACTTATAGTTGCAGTATTCACCTCTCATCATATGCGAAAAAAGCGCAAGCGAATTCTGCCAAACAATGTTACTGTTTTTCAACATAACTGATCGATCTTAGAAAAATAGAAATGCATAATTTGTCCATCAATTTTCTTTACATTTACATGACAAGATAACGCTATGAAATATTTGAAATAAACCTGGTCTTTCCTTCGGCTTTTTTTAACACATTGTTTCATTTTACATTATGCATATTAACAGGAAATATCCAACGTTGGTTAGCACAAATAAGCAGATTGCAGAATACACGTGTTTCGGGGTTTCAAGGAACCCCCTTTTCAATTCAAAGGTGAGAGCTTCCAGATGCAAAGACATCCAGTAAAAGGTAAGTTCAGTACTGGCTTTTATTGAATGTCTTTACATCCTCAATTCCTGTTATTCCTAGGCACAAAGGTATTTATTTAAGGCTTAATTATGCATATTGTTTCATTTTGCTTATTTTTTAGCTTTTTTTTTTTTTTGGTATGGTTATCTTAAGTTTCAATAGAAGATTTCAGAGTAAATGTACCACCAGATGATTGTCTTCTGTCATTTATCTGGTATCCATCCCTGGTAAAAATCCTCACGAATGAATGTTCTTAAAAACAAGTTAGTGAATTTAAAAAAGTTTTTAAAATGGCAAAGTGAATTCTGAAAATCTAAAACATACGCTGTTAATTGAAGAAAAATAGTTACCAATTTAAAATAAATTTTTGCCAAAGTTACAATTGTATTAAAACACACTGCGAAAAAAATCATGCAACTTTTATTAAACCACTTGACGATTTTATTCTTTTCAACGAACGCTCACAAATGGTTTTTTTTTTATTCAAGATTTTTTTTTTTTTTTAAATAAAGATATTTGTACAAAATACACATTTATTTTTGATTTTTGGAAATTATTTTAGCTTGAAAAATAAAAAACGACAGCTCAGCTCGTGATTGTGACGGGGGAGAGAGGGAGGGGATTAATGTTTAAACATATAAGTTTTGGCTGAAATATGTGTTTTAAAAGCCTTTTGGCCATTTTTCAGATTGATGTAAATTTGTTAAAAATGTGCCACCAAAGAATAGCAAGTAAAGGATTGTTCTGCGCAAACCAACTCATTTCGGGCTATGTAGTTCTTAAAAATCTGTTTACAAATTCCTCTCCTATTTGATTTAAGACCAATGTTAGTTTTCCTCCCTAGTCATCATTCTTGGAATTCGGCTACTCTGCAGAGATTCTGTGAGTAAGCACGAAGGCCTCGGTAAGCAGCACATCTGCTGGCTTCTCAAGCCACATGCAATGACCGCTCGTTGTTCTCTGGCAATGACTTTTCAACAAATCCTTGCAGCTGCAGGAAGTACCGTTTTAGCAGGAAGAAATCTCCCTGCAGTTTCAGTGTTTGTGTTTATCACCGTAGGGAAGTTGGGCAAATGGCCTTGGAGGATTAAAATGTGGAAGTTGATATGTGTAATTAGTTTGCTTGTGTGGTTTGCATTCCTCCCGTTAGTGAGACAGCCGAAAATTTTGTGGCCAAACTCTTCTATGTAATAATCATGCTTTCTCTCACTTTCTTCCTCTTTCACACACCCTGTTGTGTTCTCCCCCTTTTTGTTTCATTTTTGTTTTACTTTTTCTAGAAATCAATAAAGGTGAGGTGATTTTTGCTTTTTATACTCTTTTTCCTTTGGTTCAACAAGGGGTCATCCATTATTCTCGGAAAACACTAGAACCGTAAAATACTGGACACTCGAATTTTTAAGGTGATTGAGCGCTTGAAAACTCGAACTTCCTTTCAAATATTGAATGTAAGAAGGCTACAAAAATCAAAATGCAAAGCTTCAAAAGTTTTTGTCTTTCATGATACAAACATTGCAGCGGCCTGAAAATGTGATTAAGCCTTAACAAAATTTGCAGTTCACAAAACGGACCCTTCTCAAGTACGAGTGCAAAAATTTTATTTTTTTAATCTTAAATTCATTTACTACCTTTTTTTTCATTCGTGTCGGATTGAAATGAATGAGTTACAGAAAAAGTACAAAATTAAAGTTTCTTGATAAACTGAACCATTGTGAGGCACTAGGGTACTTACAAAAGTTCAAACTATGCAACGAAACATTTGCTAATATGTTGTAAGAAGATAGCAATAAGGATAACTGAGGGTCGTCGTTTTCAGATAAGTGTTACCTGCACTTGAATCTCAAAAAAAAAAAAAAAAAGAGTGTGTGTGTGTGTTTGGGGGGGGGGTCAATAGAACTATTAATAGTTTTTGCAGAAGTGTGCCCAGTTTAAAGTCATAATTAGTTAATGATGATGATCTATCTCACAATTTGGCTGTGAAAAAAAAAAGACTAAAAACCCATTTCAATTAAAACTTCTCTTTCCTTTGTCATTTCGGACTGTATCTGGGAAGGCCGCGATCATATCAAAAGATAAAAATACTCGTGCTGTTGCCATTTTTATTATAATTTTTGCGATAAAGTGTTTTTGAAAAGAACTTTGTTTGAGTCTTGGTGCCCTTGTATAATATGCAACGTTTTTGGCCAAGAGCCATCTTTTCAGATAAATGAAAATTTTCAACAAGTTTTTTTCTACTCAATCATGTCGTGTTTTATCTGTGAATGATGGCGTTCTCAAACAATGGGAGTTTTGAATTTCCTAAGTATTTTACATCTACCGGTAAACATTTCTTCATGAGTTCGTAGCTACTTAGTTTGAATAAATGTTAATGTTTGCCTCGCACCCACGATCGGAAAAAGAAAAACCCCAAATGCATAAGTCGTTGAACAAACTGCAATTTTACCCGTTTGGCTTTTTACAGTTAAAAAAAAAAAAAAAAAAATCTATTTTTTGCTTCAATGTTGAAAATGATTCGCATCCCTGATTTGTTAGCAATTTTATTAGATATCCCTGAACCAATTAAAAAACACACAGGCTGTTTCAACTTGAAATGTTGAAAAGAAAATCATTTCTCTTTAGTGTCATTATTTTAGCATTGAAAATGTTAAAATTAAATGAACAAATCAAGTATCTTTTCAGCTACAGGGTTAATGTTGATGTGACGGTGAAAGTGATGAGCCATCACAATTACTTTCTTCAAGGTTCTCGATAAAATGAGATGAGGGCAAACGTGAAGGAAAATGTTCAATTTTTCAGAAAAACTAACTGAAAGGGTTAATGAACGGTTTCTCGAATATATTTTTTAAATGTCCTAGATCTCATTAGCTGCGGCATTTAAACTTCAGATTAATACTCAAACATGAAATGATTCAAAAGAGTACGGTGTTTAACCGTACGTTAATATTTATTTATTTATTTATTTTTTTAGTGCAATTTGTGTTTTTTGATCTGCAAGAATTCCCACTTACGTAATTCAGAAGCATAATGGGAATTTCATTCAAGGACTTTGTCAACCTAGTAAAAATGCATTTTTAATTTGGTAAATTCTGCATCAGTTGAAGAAAGCTCTTTATTCATAAAGGAAATTAAAACAAGCCAACGAATAAGAAGGAAAATACTTCAAAAATTAAATTCAAATTTGCATGTTTTGCACTTGTAAAAGTGACCAACGGTTTGTTCTCATTCGATAAGTATTACGCTGTGCATGGGAATACTACGCTCTGTCGTGCAAGGGCGGATCCAGCTTTTGATTTTCGATGGGTTCAAATATAAGAAGGGGTATAAGAAGGCTAAAAGTTTCCAGAATACAGCATCAGCATGGTCTTCCTTCTGGAACCAAAGCTGCAATCATAAAAGAGCTGACTCTATATTTTGGCCTGCACTACAAAACACTGAATTTTAAGCAGATTTTATTATAAATTCGTAGGTATTACTTTCACTTTCCTAACAAGTTTACAAGAGCAGGTGTATCATGTTAATTGACATCATCTTTAAAAAAATTTACATTCTCTTTCTCTTTTTTTTCCCTTCAGCAGTCATTCGCTACTCTGTGAAAACAAACAAAATTTTCTGCGGTTTATCTTTCGAAACCAGAAATTCCATTATTCATCCCACCCTCCACCTTTCGCGGTGTACTTGAGATGCTATTTCATCGCTCCTTCCTGCGTTTTCTTTTAAAAAGCGAAATATAATTACTCCCATTTTCTACTCTGCGAATGTTTTTTCTGCCAACTACGCGGAAGTAATGTATGCACCTATTCTGTCTGGCAGTACACTTTCAACGCAGGAAATACCGTGGCAACTATGTCATCCATTCACCCTGCTGTGTTTCCATTTCACCGAAGCGTAGTATTTGTTCTGTTCCATGTGGAATATGAGGTGGACACCACCTTGTGGAACCAATTTGGATAGCTTAAGGATTAAAAAGTAAATATTTCCCTCAGTGGGGGAAGGGAGTGTACTTACACAAAAATAGCTTTAATACCAAGACTGCAGAGTCGGCGGGAAAATGCCGACTTCAGGAATTTTAGTTCCTCAGACTCCCTTACCCCCAGGTCTGACTTCAAAGGAAATTCGTACATTTTTCTTTGAGTTTGACGTTTTTACATTAAATTTGAATAAAAATAGATGCATGATTTGAAATTATATTTAGCTCTATAAAAAGCAAAAGTAGCAGCAAAGCATTAGTTTTCTACAGTGTTTAAACAGAGATCAAAATTGAAATGATACTTGAAAAATCCCGAGCTTTTCATCAACCCCCTCCCCCCCCCCCCCAAAAAAAAAAAACACAGAGTTTTGATCAAAAACTCAGGTGGTCTGGCCTTAAAAAAAAAAAAAAAAACAGGTTTTATCAAATCCTTCACAAAAATATTTTGTTCACCCCTTTTTTTCAATTGCAATCGGATGTTCAAACAGAGTTCTTTAGGGGGGGGGGCAGTTTTTACGACTCAAAAAATCCGCCTTTTTATGTCATAAAACGTTTGTAAAACTAATCAAGAATATAACTGGATAAAACCAACATAGTTATAGCACAAATATACAGAAAACTGCATACGGCAGTAATCTGTTGTACTATAATTAGTTGGTTTTCTCCAGTTACTTCTCAGCACAAAGTTATTTATTTTTTTTTCAATCAAAAATATGTTGCCCAAATTTTAGTGCAAAATTTCGATTAGTTCCGATGCTCGTTTTTGCTACTTTTTTTTTCAAACGGGATCTCCTCGAAACTAGAGGTGAGCAATGTCGTTCTTTTTAATGATCCGTTCATCAGAGGATCGTTCATTCTTTTGATCCGTTCATTCAACTCGTTCATTTGAAAGAGTTGCAGGTGATCTCTCTGCACGACATAATCACGAATATTCGAAGTGTTTCATTGGATCAGTTTCTTCGAAGGAAAATAATTAAAAGGATCTAAATGTAAGAAAATATGCATATGAAAAATGAACCAAACAATCTTTGCTCAGGTTTAGATATACAAAGCAATTATAATTCATTTTGTAATACATTTCTCAGTGCCGAATAGTAAAATATGTTTTCCATTCCAAAAATCAGCATGCCAAAAAATTAAGTTGGTAAATTTTTCCAGCTACAGCACTGTATACATACATATAGTATTACTAATATACCATGCACAACGAAAAAAGTAACAAAAAATATATCGGTAGCTCAGACGGAGTACCGGATAACTTAATTAAAAAAAACCCACCTAAAAATATTAGGGAACTTATAAATTATTCCATAGTACCGATGAGAACAGAAAAAAAAAAAAAAAAACGCAACACATTTTGAATGGTAAAAAATAACACAGTAAAAAATAAAGCCAAATGAATATAGATAGTAGTTGAGAGGGATTACAGAATATTGTTTCCCAACCGATGGTTCGCGAACCCCCGAGGTTCGTGATGTTAATGAAGGGGGTTCGCGAAGAAAAAGAAATAAATAAATGGGGATTTGAAAATATTTTCGTAAAAGATAACGAAATTTTCAATTTACACACATAGTTGATGCACTATTTAAATTTTAAAACAAATCAGAATTCTTGGCTCAAAAAAGTATTTAAAAAAATCTTTCAACGGTTTAATAATTTTACGCGGCTAAACAAAACTTTCAAAATGCTACTGACACCAATCCTGCTCATTCTTATGTAATATGATCTTCATCCAAATATGACCTCCGTTTCCCCCCATCACCGAACACTTTTTGCAAATGTCATATCCCTCCCTCCATTTTTTCCAATTTTCGACAGCTTCATAGCTATTATTTTTATTTGGAGAGGAAGGGAGCGTTATATTAACCATTAACATGCTTCCGTGGGGATAGAGAGGTGAAAAGTTCAAAAGCATGAACATTTGTGTTAAATTCGGAGACTCATAGGGTTATTCCTGCTAAAATATCTAAACAGTCATTAACAACGATCCTTTTTTACTTCCTTTTACAAAAAAGGAAGTATCGCATTCGCAAAAACATTTTCACTCAAAAATTGGCCTTAACTTCCATTTTGCTCACCCCGAATAAATATTGAGATTTTTTTTCGACTCGACCACGCGTGGATACATGCCTAGGAATGTACAGACACCCGAAATATCCATTTTGACGATCCCCGAGTTAATTACAACGAGTTTTCTCGTGACGTCTGTACGTATGCATGTGCGTATGTGTGTCACCTAACTCAAGAACGGAATGTCCTAGAAAGTGGAAATTTGGTACTTAGCCTCCTAATGGGGTCTAGTTGTGGACCTCCCTTTTTGGTTGCATTCGGATGCTCCAAAGAGGGATCTTTTGCACCATTTTGGGGAAAAATCATTGTTAATTTCAATGTAAACTCAAGTGGAGTTATAATTTGGCGGACACTTGGCGATATATCGCCAGTCTTTTGGTCGCCAAGTTTTGTCGCCAACTTGGCGACAAATTTGGGAATTTTTTTTTTCTTTTTTTAAAATCTGGTTTTAATTTGGCCGCTGTTGGTGATGTTTAGAGAGTCAACTATTGAATCACATAAAAACTGCCAATAATGAGAAAATGACATTTAGTTGGAGTAAAAGGAAGTCATGTGATGCACAGCTCGTTTTTTTAGAAGCATGTTTTACAATGTTTTCACTTTTTTTTCTGCATAAAATCAGATTGGGCCCACTTCTATGAGCCTTAATGTCCGAAAAAAAAAAAAAAAAAAATCGTGTTGCTCAATTCTTTAAAAAATGTTTTGGAAACACCACATGTTGCTTACGCGTCCCACATAAGGTCTTTAGTAAAGAAATTTTCCCGTATTATTTATAACTATTCGAGTTACTTTCTCAGGTATAATTAAGATTTTAAACGTATTACGACGGTGCACCCCCAGTATTACAAATATACATAATGCTTTATTATAAGCATTATTTAGCTTTTTTTACGATTATATTTTCGTTTGTTGTAACCAGCTGCTATGAAAAATGAAAAGCAAACATGTTGCTTTTTATTGTTTTCTTACATGTGACTAATTTAAACACCAGGGGTTCGCGAATTGCTTTCAAATGTGACATTGTATTTTCAAAGAGAAAAAGGTTGAGAACCACTGTTATAGAAGACAAAGGGATCGCCAGAAGAGTGATTAAATAACTTTTTATAGAGATAATTTTGGCGATTGGAAATGTGAGAAGGATTTTAGCGGGTGTGTGGGACAAGAAGTGAAATGTCCAAACGTTTTGTTAGTAGCTCAATAAAGTTACACAAAACATTATTAATGGATATATTGAAAAATTGCAAATGAACAGAAAAATAATGAATAAATCATTAAGTTAAAAGGTTCGAATGAATATATTATGCTGCATTGGGAAAAAAGAGATTTTAGATTGATTGAACATTTATCATAACTGCATCAATACAATGTTCCAAACTGCTCATCGTTCAAAAGAACGGTCGTTCATTTTTTGAGTGAACGAACGGATCCGTTCATTTTAAGGATTCGTTCTTTTTGACACGTTCGTTCATGAACGAAACATCCCTACTCGAATCGACTTTTTTCAACTAGTGGACATACTTAGCTCAAAAAGTTATTGACCGATCGTTCTGAAATTTTATGTGAATATTCTTTATTCAATTACAATCTATATGAACATAACTCTAGGATGATATCGTTATTATTAGTATTTTTGTAATGCAAGAAAGGTGGGGGGGGGGGGGGGGAAGCAAAGTAGAAAAACACGACATTGTAATTAAACGCCTCAAAAATATGCAATTTTCAACTTTTTTGATCACAATTAAATTCATATTCTTAGGAAATCTGTTGTTGACAAAAAAAAAAAAAAAAAAAAAAATTACAAATAAAAAATTTGACTTCGGTAATGCCCACCAGCAACAAACTCTCATGGCAACCGACCGTCCATGAACACCAGCTTCTAACTCCACTATTTCTGGCGGAAATGACTTTAAAACACTACAAATTGTACTTCAAAACATGGATAAATATGCTCCAAGTTTGAACAAATTCTGATTATTTCTTGTCCCTTAAAATTTTTACGAAAAACATTAAAATGACGACTTCCTAAACTGGTTTCCTTCCACAACCCGATTTTTGTCTCAGATCAATGAAAATTTCAATGCAAACTGAAGTAAGTTTTGTCGCCAGTTTGTCATCATTAATAAGGTGCCAAATCCAGTATCAGTTAGAGTTAGACGATTGATGGTACTAATTATTAAAGTTTCCGTAGTGTCTGTCTGCACTACCCAGTCGAAAGTTCTTACCTAGTCGAAAATTCTGTTATTAATCTCTGTAAAACTGTCTTTCCTGCATCGGGGTGCAAGCACTGGGGCAAAACTAACTTAGCAGCATTTTGAAGCCTGTATGATGCCTGATCGCAACGTTATGTACGCTGCCAGCCAAGTAAGCTTTGCCCCAACAATCGAGATAAATGTTTATGTATATTTAAAATTTCTTTCCGATCACTCTTTTAGTCACTTTTATGTTGTATTTTTACAAGTACCATTTTGTTTTCGTTGTTGTAGTTTCCGATCTCGCGTGAAAAAAAAACATAGAATTTCTTTAAATTTGAAAGCTTTCAATAAAAGTTCTCAATGCTCATTTGAAGCTAAATTTCTTTATGGGGAAAAAAAAAAAATCTGCGTCTGGTGATGGACTTTTTTTATTTGAATGCTGGCAAGTTGCATTCAAAAGATGTTTTCGCAATCCAAATTGCAATAGCATCTTAGCACGTTAGTAGTGCGATAGCCTGTTCTTCATCGGTTACTTTTCGTCGTGGCACGACAAAATTATAAGGTATAAATCAACCTAAGGTAAGGAGGAAGTCGGGAAGGTATAAACCAACTCCCGAATTTCGTATATAAATTTGACTCCATTATATTATAAAAATTATTCAAACTTTATCAACATCACACATAACGTTGTTACACCTGAAGAAGTCGTCGCTCAGTTAAATTAAAAATCTATCGAATACGATCTCGTGCGTCTTTTACTTTTCAACAATGAGGTGTTGCCATTCGGCAGTTTGTGTAAAATGAAATAAATAAATATATTTAGCAATTGAAATACATTACAAATGAATCGATTAGTGCAGAAAGGGCATAAGTGACATTTTTTTCGAAATTGAGGTAGCTGTGGTTTTGCCATATTTGTATATATCGGCTAGTGTAGCAGGAAAGTCAATCCTTGTACAACAAAGCACTTTATTTAGGGGTCACATTTTTCGTTTAGTGCAGAAGGGGCATAAGTCCCGCATTTATGCACTTTCTGCACTAAACACAAAGGAAGAAATAGTAAGACGCTAGGGCAAAATCATAGGAGAACTAGAATATTTGGCGCAATGAAGTAAGAACAAATAACTCCTTTGATCTAGCATAATTTCGGTAATGGTAGGTTCGTCAGTTCGGGAGGTTAGGGGGGGGGGGAGGAATTCAAAATCACGGAATCGGAATGAAAATTAATTTTTCAGCGGCTTTATTAACATCTCTCCGAGAACTGCGAAAAAACTGTATGCTTTTCAGTGAGATATACGCTAGTCAAAATAAGAACAACACTGCAGGAGACTTTTTCTAGAAATAACCCTGAAGAAATTTAACAAGATTGATGATGACTTTCCTCTGAGAGAACATTTGTTTGTCCTTTGCAACCAGGATTTTAGGACAGTAAAACGAATTTTAAACAAATATGACAGATTATAACTATGTGAAATCCAAGCTCTTATAAGTGAAATTCTGAAATTACATTAAGATTCAACGACAAATCTGTTGAAAACAATAAAATCTGTAACTGCTAAAACAGGTGCCCTTCATTTTTTAAAAGGACTTAACTCCCAAATTGAGATTTTGGAAAAAAGATTGGGCGACAAAAGTTTTCAAATATCAACATTCATTATGTTTAAATATTCGATTGAACTACCTTTATCAATAATGAGTATAAAGGGAAAATTAAATAGCAAATAAAAGAAATAGCAAACATCAAGATGATTATTCAGTGCAATTTTGAACGTAGTCATATTAATATGTACATCGAACTTGGTACACAAAACTAAACGAGAAGAAAAAAAGATTTCTATGAAGGATGTTTTTGATGAATATGAATCTAGTTTCATACACATGTAAAACTTTTGCTTATTATCTCAGTTTGTTAGTTTTGGTTTTTATTTTTTTTTATACCAGACTTTATTATTTCACTAAAAAAGGGCGAGAGAAAGAGGAAAATATAACGATGTATTTTCTTAATTTATGAATACGAACTTCACTAATTATTTTTGTCACTTTGTTGTATTATTTTTTATTATCACAAATCAATTGGAAACAAATCTGTTCACTTGATTTACATTTTTATCACTCTAAACTAGTCTTTCAGGATATTTGTTGCAGAAAGGGCATAAGTCCAAAAAAAAAAAAAATAAAAAAATAAATAAATAAAATAAAATAAATAAATAAATAATTAATAAAATAAATAAATAAATAATAAAAAAAATAAATAAGTAAAATTCAGTGACAAAATGAAACGTAATTTAAGGTGAGGTAATGATCCTACTTGTGGCTAGATTAGTCATAAAAAATTTTGTAGAATTTAGTTCATTTCTGAATAAAATAATCACTTTTTATTGATTCCTGAAAAGTTGTGGCTCTATTAATATATAAGGTGTTGCCTTATATATTAATAGAGATGATCATTACGTGGGAACATTGAAAGGGGAACCGGAACGTCACTAGCGGTTAAGTGCAATAAGCAATTCGGATTGCCCAACAAATAAATTAATAAAAATTCGTAAAGAAATATTCATTTAAAAACTATCACTTCTAAAGCGCGCCCATTTGTACTCGCGCCTATTTTTTTCATTTAAATTATTGCATCGATTATTTGATAGAATGGCAAGAAAGTCGTACGGTGTCCACATCAGATTTTCGACTACAGATGGCTTAAAAATTTGAAGTATGTTATTTCTTGTTGGTCTGTTATTCCTTTTCAAGGCCAAACCAAACTTTTCACGAAAGTCACGATAGCAAAAAAAAAAAAATTCTGCACACACACACACACACACACACACGCAGTCTTAGCACGATTTGAAATCATATTTTATATCAATGTTTGCCAAAAACTTTAGATCTATATCAGAAGACTTTGACCGATGTTTGAAAATATACCTGAAATTCAGAATCGCCGAGAGTTAAAGCGGTCCCCTTGTCAATATGGTGCTTGGCTCCTTACCACCCTAAAAGTTATGAGATTTATAATGCTGTGATTTCGAGCCGCGGCCCGCAAAGGACCAGGCCCCTATTTCCCCATTAGGCTGTTATGACCTCTCGACGACCCTGCTGAAATATAACATTTTATGGAACTTACAAATGTTCTCTAGAACTGTGTTTAAAACAAAAGTTTCGACATTCAGTTAAACATTATAGTTTGAAATGGTGCAAGGAATGGAAATAAAGTTTTTACTTTCTAAGAAAACACTTACGTTCTTTATAATCCTGAAAATTTATTTTTGGAGCAAACATCTATTTTTTCAACTGCAAATAAAAATGCAAATAAATCTAAACTCCATTTGAGCAAAAAACAGAAAAAAGAGCAGTTCAATGATATATTAATACTCTAACAGTCTGAAATTCCATCAAATCTCTAAAAGTTCACTGAAATAGAAAAAAAAGCACAGGAACTGATCTCCCGTGAAATTCCATGCGACTTAAGCCCTTAAGTTAAAAAGTTGAACCAGACGACATATAATTTTACCCTTTAACCAGATCAATGTCGCTGCAATCTGTCAAATGACCGCAGCTGATATTTTTCATCATTCTCACTTAGGAGCGCGAATCGGAGTTGTTTTCTGTGTGTAATTATCGCCGAAAGGCGAGAGTTTAAATTGAAATAAATGACTATCTGATTTCATCCCATTATGTTGTTAGTGGGTGTATCTGATATCTCAAGCTGCACAGCAGATTTCTGGCGGCTATGTGCTCTTTGTTGCTCTTATATTGTGGCTTGTTGATTTCGTTTCGTTTCTCTCCCCCTTCTGCGTGTGTGTGTATGTGTGTGTTTTTGTGGAATGGGTGGGAGGGGGGAGGAACCCACCCCCAATCAGGGGCGGCAAATAAGGGGGTCAAGAGGGGGCGGTCGCACCCCCAAATTTTTTGAGCAGAATGATGGAAAATGGGTGATTTCAATTTCTGTAAGTCGGAAATCAATATTCATTAAAGGAAATCTCGCTGGTTCTCAGCAACTATTTCATGAAACTCGACACACTCTCAGACTAGAAAAAGTGTTTTTCGTTATTTGGTTGATTGACTTAGAAATTCAAGGAGTTGACTTAGGAATTCATGAAGTATTTTTGACCTTTTCAGAACATAGAAGAGAACCATGGTTAATTTTAACTAAAAAAGACACTGCCTCATATAGGCTAAATACTTCACACTTGTGTGCCCAGTGTAACGATGGTATGTCCAATATGAGAGGCTCGTGAAAAGTGGTGTGGCAGCATGGTTTTCACAAGAAAATTCCTTGATATTTTACATTCACGTTTATGCTCATTTTTTAAGTGTATATTTAATGATTGTTCATCGCTTTCTTCTGCTAGAAACACGTTTCAGCGGCTCAGTACATTATAATGCTTTCATAGAAACTTCTAAAAAATTCATGTGATTATTGAATAAAAAAAGACATATCAACCAAATACCTCTTATGGGGCTCTATAATTATGCAATCGCGGAGTGACACAAGATAATCTTCAAGAGTTAAAACGGTAAAAACATTTCTCTATAACTTTAAAGCAGTGATTTGACGACTGGAAGAATTATTGCAAAACGATTCTTTCAATGGTGAAAAAGCTCATGCCCTTTAGCATGTATGACTTCGTTTGAATTGTTATCCAATTTGTTTGCATCGGAAAAAGGTTTTTGAAAAATGCTTTACCCTAACAAAATCTATATTTCAATCCGCTACTCGACTATTCAAACCACAGTTCAATCTACAATTAATCTGTGCACCCTACTACCACAGTTCAATCTACAATTGAAACTGAAAATAGATTTTTTATAAATGTATATTTCAATCAATCGTGAAATATTTCAAAAAAATTCTTCCTCCAAGCCAATTTTAAAGAGGCGCGAAAAAAAAAAAAAGATTGGATTTTGAAAACGAAAAATAAAATGTTTCAACTGTGAGTAAAATTTTTAGCATGAGGCAGGAAAAGTTACAAGCAATATACCAACAGAATGGTTTTCACATCCAGAGACTGCAGCTTCGTCCTTGTTATGGACTCATAAATCTGGAATAGTGAATAACAGAGCTGGAGGCAGATGATGTCTCATTGAAGCTGAGAGCGCCGACATGACTAGATTATTCAATGATGAAAAGTTTAAGTCCCTCACAGTTTTTGAAGTAGCCAGGGTGATTTTGAAGAGCAAGATATAAAAAGTGTTTTCATACCTAACTTTGTGTTACTTCAATTATTTTTTAACTATTACAATCAGCTCAGCTAGTAGAGAAAGATTTTTTTTTTAATGTCTCAGGAGGTTAGAGAAATATTTTCGAAGCACAAAGGGGAGGGGGGACTTTTTCATTTAGCTGAACTGGCAAAACAGCACGACATTGGGCGCTGATAGATTAGTAACACGATTCCCCTGCTCTTCCGAATTCCAAAAATCGTGCATTATAACTTTTCCGAAAGGTATAAAAACTTTAGTAGCGAGATATTTTGTATGATAACTTTTCAGTCAATGAATCAAAATTTTAATTGTTTCTAAACACTAATTTTATTCATACTAAACCGATTTTACGACAACTTCTTGTTAGTTAATGTATGTTTGGTTTCGCTTTGGGGTTATACATATTTAAGAAACTCGACCCCCCAAATGAAATGGTGAAATGCCGCCCCTGCCCCCAATAATGAAACGTCATTTATCTAATCAAAACGGTTTTCATATTTTGTACACTTTATAATTTTATGACCAAAAGCTACAGAAATCCTGAGTTGCATGAAATTCATATTCAGCTTCATTAACTGCATCTATTTACATTAGTAAATAGGGCCGCCGCTTGTCAGCTTAGTCGGAAACTATGGCCCCGACTCAGAAAAATTTTAGTGTATAAGTTGTATGGTTGAAGTGGGCCTGTCGATTAAACTGCTTTGGATTTCGACGGCCCTGTAAGTTAATCGCCTGATCCCTAAAAGCTAACTCGGAATCTGCTAGCATTTTTACGTATGCTAGTGTTTTAAGAAAGCTTTTGGAAAAAAATACCACATTCAATAGCATATAATTGGATTTAGATATTATTGGAGTTTGGTTAACTATATTTGAAGCAAACCTATCCTGACAGCATTGTACGGGTCATTTAGATCCTAATCACAGCATTAGTACTCTGCCAGGTTACGTTTGCCCCAACTTTTGTCTTCAATAACAGATTTAAAATGTTACAACTCTTCCCAACGATGAATATTTTTGATTAATTCTAGTTAAAAGTTGATTGAAACGGAAATTTACTTTGAAATTTGAGTGGAAAAATTCTTCGTTAACTAGCGGTAACTGAGTACGCAAGAATATTTTTCGTCTCCACATTGACGAATTTGTTAAAAGTTTGCATCCGTTGTTTGAAAAAAAAAAAACGGATCAACGTGCAATGGGTATCAAAGATAATGATATGTACATCTCATTCGTTGGGGTTATCTGAGTCTTGTGTTTAATTTTCAGAATTGTTTGATTTCCCTTTAAAAATCGTGTGCAACTTTACTTAGTGTATTTTTTTCCTTTTACTTAATGCTTTCAAAAAAAAAAAAAAAAAAGGCTGTGTCGTTAAATCTTGAGAAGGCTTTTTCTGATCTCATGACTCACTCTTGTATCCTCATATATATAATAGTCAATGATCGAGTAACACGTGTGTTTCAACAATGAAACTCTCGTCACGACATGATAGTTTGATAATATGTTTTGGTAATGTTTAACATGCAGGAAGGACTTCTTTGTGACAAGGCTGAACTCGATCCAGTAACTTAATTGTTTTACTGGTAAGACTTTTGCTGGTTCATTTCGTCGCGAATAAAGAAACGAAAAAAGCGTCAACGATGGACGCTACCAGGGTTAATCCACTGGAGTTAGGATTACAATTTCAACTATCAAAGTATTACCAAACCGGCAATGCTTCGTTCAAATGTAGAAGAGGAGAAGCAAATTTCCCCCGTCATACCTTGACGGGCGACTTTCTAGTATAATAATAAATCAGAAAGTTAAATCTGAGTTTAGTTAGTTGTTTGGTTCTATTGAGTTTTTGGCGCAAGAGCTTTAAGGGGCTATACTGCGCCAAACGACAGTTAGAAGATAGAAAAAGATGACGAAAAAGTGTAATTGTTAAATAATTAAAGAACATAAAACTTCTAGAACATTGAAGTAGACTGAGGGGTAGTGAATCAAAGTCTTGGGGGGGCAATATCTATGTCTAAAAATGAAATAAAATAAAATATGGGGAGGGGGGTGCAGGTTTGCAGGTTGGATCTTCACATGGCTTTAGTGATCGACTCAGACTTGTGATGAACTTATGGATGTTGATGATGATACATATAATCCAGAACCTGACAATAGCGGTCTACTGAGAGAGGTGGTCAACTTACGAAAAAGGTCAACTTTTCAGGTTTTACTGTACTAGTTTGATTTTATAGTAATTATACTTGGTACTTTGAACTATCATCGTGTTTGTTTCAGTAATTCTACGTGGTTTAAAATGATGAAGTAACCTTTTTGTTCAGTCATTATTTTTAGATTCAACATTTTTGCAGGTGTGGACGATTGCAAGTAGTAAGCTGGAACGAAGGCGTATGGAGGTATCCAGGAGGTCCTCTTCGGCTATTTGACATGGAAGAAGAGTTACCGTCCAAATTCTTTGAAGAGGACAGCCTGTCGAAGAGACTACGCCTTTCCTTGGATGTGGGCGTCCACGGTTCCACCACTTCAAAACTTCATGCTAGCTCTCATCATCGTAATCACAGTTTGGACTTCAGGTTAACCAGCTGTGCAACACAACATAGCCACCAGCATCATCGGAATAGGAGTTTAGACTCTGTTCTTCAGCAAATTCCAGAGACTGGAAGTTCTTCCGCCTATGGCCAGCCGCTGCGTTGTCAAGTGTCGAAGCCACATGACGGCAGCAGCTGTGACAGCGTCTCTTTGGACACCCCTCCATCATCAGCCAGTCCTTCATGTACCACCCTTCCAGTTAGGGACAACACGGACCGAACGAGTCTAGCCTCTGATGACAGTGGTATCTTCAATTCAGACGATGGTGAGAGACCTCGATTGATACCGGATAGCAGTCTTGTCAATGGCCACAGTTCTCAACATTCCAATTTTCTGCTTCAGCCAAGACTGATGACAGATAGTGTGCACTTAAGACACAGTTCTCAGAAATCTTCAGCACATCAGTTACCCACTGATCACATGTCTGAGGAAGCCATCAACAATTCCGTGCATTCCTCTGAAACATTACCCAAAGATACTCCTGACCAGTCTGAGGAAGTTGTAGACGAGGTTGCACGTTCTAGAGATGCATCTTCCACTCTCAGCGAACCATCAGATGGTGCTGAATCGAAAGTTGTGATGTATCCTAAACCTCCACCCAAAGAATCACTGTTGCTTCGATTGTTTGAGTCCACGTTGTTTGATATGTCCATAGCAATTACTTACTTATTTAATTCTAAGGAGCCTGGAGTGCAAACATATTTAGGTAAGCTCGCATTTTATCTGTTTTAAAAACCAATTTTATCTGTTCTTCATCTCTTTCCTGTTCTGAAGCAGCCTGTATTAAAAGTTTTATGTTTGTTAAACATTTATCTGTTTTCAAGGACTGCGAATACTTTTCGAATGGCATTTAAAGCAGTACTAAAAATGTAGAATTTCAGTATATTATAATATTATTATTAATTTTTTTTTTAAAGTATGCATCTTAGAAGAAACAGTCGCAGATTCGTGAGAAAATCTACAGATTATTTTTTAGTTCGGGACTTAAATTGCATCTTGAACGAAAAAATGGTCCTTGAAGTTCTGTTTCGTACTTACTGGGAAAAAAATCCTCAAATCAAATGTACTTCTGGCTTTTAAATGTAGTATCTTATTTTGAAGTATTTTTTATCGGATTCTAAATTAGATTTTATAATGTATCTAATATCAGTTCACCAAACTGTTTTTGAATTTTAAATCTGCTTCACAGGCTACTGAAAAAAAAAAAAAAAAATCTGCTGCTCAGTGCACAGAATTCGTTAAAATTTTCAATTTTATTAAATGGCAGCTGAGGACATTCATTCAGGGGAGGGGGGGCGGAGGTGGCAAATCATGATACTGCCCCCTTTTTTGAGCCTGACGTTTTATGAAATCAAATTTCAGCGAAATGACCGTGACCTCATTGAACTGTTTACTGTAATCTAGCATAGAAAAAAAAAATACATTTTCCCCAACCATATTGAGCCTTTTAGTCTGTGTATTTCGGTACAAAATTTGGTTGCCTGAACTATCACTTATTTATGTGGCCTTTCATCTTATTTTCCTTTCAATGCATATTTTTTAGCGATAAGTGCTTCAAAAGATTCACTGATTTTGTGGCAATAATAATCGTGGGAATTTTGCCAACTAATTACCTCTCTGCCAACCAGTGTTTGTAAATAAAGAAGCTTTGTTGGCGTCTAGACGCGTTTGTCATTGTACACTATTTTCTCCATTTCACTATGTTTGTGGGCCATTTTCACAACTATTGTTCAGTTTGCATTAATTATCAACTTTTTAGAAAACTTCACGTTTTCTCTACTAGATGAAATTTAAGAACGCTTTTTTTCCCCCTTTTGTCGGATTTTTTTTTTTTTTTTTTGCTTCATCAGATAACACAGATATATATTCTTTTACAGTTATCAAAACTATTTTCATTTATTTCTTCATCTAATTCGATAAGGTATTGGTTTGTCTAGAATAATTCTGTTTTTAGGGAAAATGCAACATTTGTTACTTGAAATATGCGTCAATAGGTTTTATTTATTGTTTTTGCTTTGGATATAGTTTGAAATTATTGCCACGATTTCATATTGATCAGTTTTCAATATTTTTTTTCTTTATACTAGCAGGGGCTTGCACAGGAATTTCGGGGCTCGTCGCAAATGCCTTTTATGGAGCTCCCACCATATTGTTTATCTATAGTCCTTACATATTTTTCACCCCTCCTTTTAAAAATCTCGGGCCCCTTCATGCTCAGACCCGGGCCAACAGTTGTCCCTTCTCCCCCTCCCCCTGTGCACGCTCCTGTATACAAGCATTGATCAATGTGAGTGAGTGCTTTACGTATTTTTATCTGATCTTTTTGCATTTTTCTTTTGACTCACGGAACCTAAACACAGATGCTTTGCGGAGCACAGTTTGTAGACTTGTTTTATTGCATCTGACGAAGGATTATTTGCACGCCAGATGGTTCTTTAATAATAATTAATGTATTGACAAGGAGTTCAAGCTCATGAAATACAGTAGAACCTCGTTTATCCGGTCCTCGTTTGACTTCATCCGGGTCCAATTTGCAGACTAAAAAAGTTCGTTTTAACATAGAAAATTTTAAATTATGAATGCAAAGAACGTAACTATTAGTTCGCCGAGCATTCTATTTTCGTTTTGCTAGTACAGCTCCTGCATACTTTGCACATTGAATTATCTTAAAAAACAAACATCACTGCAGCCGAACTATAATGAGAAAGCTTTAGATGTTGATTTTTTTTTTTTTTTTAAATGAAGAGCTCGGGGCAAGAATGCGATATGCCACATGAGTATTTTTTCCGGTAGGCCAATTTCCAACTTATGAAAAATTCTACAAATATTTTTTATAGATATTATACATTCTATATTCTGCAGTACAAAACCCAGATACGTTTTTCTGACGATGACATAACATAACACATTGTCAAGGTTTATTTAGGTTAAGGTTAAGTTATTATCAAAGCACAGCATTTAGAACAAAAAACTCATTTTTTTCAAAAGTGGGCTTATCACGTTCTTGCCCCGAGCCCTTCAAATGTCTACTAGTCTATCTTAATGTATTTACACAAGAAAAAAAAAGCTAAAACCCTCCTTTTACTGATTTTGCAGCACTAAAACTTGTATTTAATGCTAATTTTCAGTTTGTAGTTGTGATTTTTTTTATTCACCTTTCTCACCATTTAAATGATATTTACAAGTAAATCATATCTCGGGCATCATTCTGATGATGTAGGATTTTATTTTGTCTTGATAGCTGCAAATTAACCGAGTTAAATGCATTTACGTAAAACTTGTTTTTGGTCCAAAAACGGCTACGAGGCAAACTTAAAATGGCGCGTAAAAAATGTATGAACCTAAAAAATTTTCCTTCAACACTTTTGAACTCACTTAGTAGTGGAAAATAACTAGTAAAAATATTAGGCAAATCAAAAATGTCAAGCAACAAATTTTATGCTTTTTGGGTGATTTCAAATATGGTCCGTTCTTGACGTTGCGCTGATTTTTCATCTTGGACCAGGTGCCTCTGCAGCACCTCCGCCCAGCTTCCTCTGCAGGAGCACTGTTCTCGGAATCCCCGCTTCTCTTGGTCGGTAGCGTCCATGTCCTACACACACGCATGCTCATGCACACACACACTCCTTTACACACATACACACAGGTCTACGCATTCACACAAGCCTATACATGCACGCACGCGCGCCTACACCACACACACACAAATTTACACACGTAACAGCCTAGGAGGAGGGGCAGTTTTGGGGGGACAGGAACCGTTTCTAGAAGCAATAACTCCAATGAGTAGGATCCTGTCGCAGCTCGTGATTGCGAAAGACATTATTTGAATTCAAACTTTCAGAATTCAAATTAATTGTTTTTTTTTTTTTTTTTTTGACCTGATTGCATTTTAATGAACCTTGTAATTTCGTGCCAATTGTTACAAATGATCATTTCGCTAAGCCTTGACATTCATAGAGTACGATTCATAATTTTGGCTCGTTGCCAATTCTGGCTGACTTAAGGCTTCGAAATGATCACTTATACGTCATCTTGACAGCTTCGCAACCCTTCAAATGGCAGAAAACTCGCGAATATTTTTTATCATATCACTAGCAATGTTTCATTTATTTATTTTTTTCGGTACTCATTTTTGATGGGAAACGCAGAATATTGATTAATGGCTTTGATGATGGAAAACTTCCTTTTAGAGAATGTGGGAAGCTATAAATTTGGTATCTGCAGGATTCATGAAGAAATGTGGGATTTTTTCTTTCTTTATGGTGAAGAATCCTTAAAGCAAAATTTTTTTTCCTTTTTTCTAAAACACGTTATTATGGAAAATTTGCAGATTTTTTCTTGTTTCCTTTTACTTTTTTAGTTTTGGAGTACTGATAATATATATATTTATTTTTTTATATCATAGTTATTTCTAAAAACCTTTTTCGTTTATTTGGCTTTTTGTTGAAACCGTATTGTTTGAAAAATTAATTAAATAAAAGACCCAATAATTCATAAATGTACCCAATGTCATTCTAAATCAGAGGTTCCCAACCTTTGTAGTTGTGCGGCCCACCAGGTTTGTAGAAAACACCATTGAGGCCCACTAACTAGTAGATATTACTTGTACTGTACAGCCAAAATTTACTTTCTGTTTAGCATCTGCTCATAACTGTCCTTAAGTGCAAATAATATTGTACCGTATTAGGACTGAAAGTGTGTTAAAAACATAGATTCTTGGGATGTTCTCCCCTCATGCTGCACCACTGATAATAATATACTGCACAAGAACAATTTGCAAACTAACTTTTAAGGAAGAAACTAACTTTATTGTTACCCACTTAGCTGGCATAGCTTTAAGGAAACTCAAAAACAAATCATCAAAGTTGAAGCTCCATTGGATTTTTGACGCTATTCTTCCTCTGCGAGAGAGTTGATATCGGGGTTGAAACTGGCCCCAAAGCAGAATACTACTAAATTTGCGACGTACGTCGCAGAACATATGCCTGAGAAGCAGAACAATTCTGTTCAAATGTGGAAGGAAAATTGATAAATTTTCTGCAGAAATTCTGCAAATTTCATTGAAAATCTGCAGAAACCGCGGTGCCAAAGATCTGCAGAAACCGCGATGCCGAAAATCTGCAGAAACCGCGGTGCCGAAAATCTGCAAAAATTGCGGTGCAGAGAATCTGTAGAAACTGAACTTCTTAAAATTAAAAAAAATCTAAAACTATCTCAAATTACGATAATTTGGCGGAAAGCTCGCTATGTTGAATTTGATCAATCCTTTGAGGACTTTCCCAATCGATCTTCATCATTACAATTTCCGCCATACACGTATGTTTTGGAAACATGCCAACATTGAAACACGTACGCCGCCGGAAATTGCGTGTCTTGTTTGAGATTTCAATCCTTTTGCATCCAAAAATATTTCAATTGTTTTGAAGTGTTTTATTATATGCAACCCAACCTCGACTCATTCTATTTATTATTTCAGTAATTTCTTTATTTAGTAACATTATTTTAATTGCTCCTTCATGCCATGTAAAATTAACCAAAAAAAAATGTGGTTTGGCACCTAGGTTCGGATTTTTATAAAATTTTGTATCTTTGCTCTTTCTATGCGTTTTGGAAAGCATATAAACTATTTTTGGAAAATCTCAATTGGTTTAGGTTTGACACCTTGTTAAAGTTTTTTTGATTTTATAGTTTTTCATGATCAACTAATTTTCCAAATTCTGTGCTCTTTAATTAGTCATTTGGTTGAAAGCTGTGATGTTTCCGAAAATATTTCATTTCCGCAGAAATAAATAACAACAGTCCAGTTAAAAAAAAAATAATAAACAACTAATATATGAAACGATTTTGATTTTTGCCACCCAATTTGCTGAAAATGTCACGTTTTTTCGCGTACAATGCTTGAAATACTTGCAGAACAATTTTGGTCAAATGATTTTACGTTGCAGAACATCGTAAAGTATTCTGCTTTAGGGGAAACTGGATAGTTTTTGTTTAATCTGCAATGAAAAGTCTCATTCAAATACGTTGGTTGTCGAAAAGCCCCTGGAGTGTCTCAATTCATCGGTTAGTCTTGCCAGTTCATCAAAGCAGGAGCATTTTTAACTTGAAGTTTAAAGCTAATTCTAGTTTCTTTGCCAATTTTCTTTAAAGGAGTATCTGACTCATTAGAATTTATCTTTAATAATAAGGGAAAGTTCTTGAGAAATATGAAAAATCTTAAAACTTAAAAAGTTCCTTTTTGGCGATGAGCGAGGGAGAGTTTTTGAGTGACGGTACATATAATAAGTGAATTTTCGCAAAAAACGGAATCAAAGCCCAAAGATTTATTTTGGTTCAGATTCTCGACTAGTGTCCATGGTCCAGTAACACGCTGTTTGCGGTCCACTTGTGGACCGCGGCCCATGGATTGAGATGGGAACCACTGGTCTAAATACACTGAAAACGAAGCCATTCAATTTTATTATGAAAATTTATACTGATAACTTCTAGTCAAAGGACACAAGTCCTATCTTTCCTGTTCAGGGGGGAAAGTCATGAAAAAAGAAACACTGCGATCTTTCACTGAAAATGGTTGATACAGATAATATTCCATAGAATGCTTGTAGATTTGTTATCGGCAAAAGGAGATTCAGTATTTATGAGCATTATTGATAAGAAGATAAAACACTCTGGGTTATTCAGAACAGAATTACTTCACGTTGTATAAATAAATACATTCTGAAGAGCTCTAATTTTGTTAATGGGACTATTTTAATGGCGCAGTAAAAACACTTGGCACAAAGGCTTTCGTTGAAACCTTTTTTTTTTTGTAAAACAGTGCTTTTGAATTACATAGGAAAGTAATAAGGATTCCGTATTACACCGACATTGTCTACGACGACGAAATTGTTATCGAAACGGTAGGTGCATACTGCAGATATTTGCCGTCTAACAGCAGTAGTGTCAGCTGCGATAATTCGATTCAATACCAACTAAATACCTAACACGGGGGGGGGGGGGGGATACACACTACTATTTTAGGAGGGGTCATGCCAAAGAATGGCCCCTCCCTATGAACGAACCCTCGGTTTTAGGTACGTAAGTTTTCTGAAACCGTGGGTGTCATAAGAAATCATTAAGTCAGCTCGGAGTAAGGTCCCTAATAGGCATAAACGTTACAAATTTCATAAACAAGGAAAAGAAGTAGTATTTCCAGTATTTACTTCCCAAAATATCTAATGAATCAAAATGACTACTGAAAACGTTTACATTTTATTCGTATAGTGCTTGAACACAATGTGGACACATACTATTGTCGATGGTTTGGGGGGGGGGGTTATGACCCCCTTGACCCTCCCTTTGTATCTGCCACTGACCTAACAACATTTAGAAAATTAGAATCCAAGGAAAGTCTCACCTAATATTTCCTATTTATCCTATTTCCTATATTAGCGCAGCCAGAAATTACTTTCTCGGTAAGGTTTTGGACATAACCTTCCATAAATGTGTAAAAATAACCGTGTTTGTTACGATTGCCAATACATGTTGAAACTAAGGACTCTGGGTAGGGTTTCGATCCCAAAACCTCCCTGCAGCACTGGAGGAGATGGGGAGGGGGGGGGGGGACTGAGCAAAGGTGTTGATTACTGGAAATGGGAGCACAACACCGGACCAGGGATGCCGGGGATTTCAGAAGAGATGTTTTAGGGGATAATTGTTTTTTTTTCCTCTTTTTTTTTTTTTTTTTTGGAGAGGGAGAGGCCAAGTTTTTGGGGGTGCTCTATTGTTTCAGGAAGGAAGGGGGGGGGGAGTCATGGTGGCAGATGAGACAATCGTGGAAAATCAAATACCTTTTTACCTACTTCCCGATACTCAGAACAGAGAGGAGGATTGATGGATTAACATTGCGATGTTAACCGCTAAGCTAATTGAACCGAGGAAGATTAAGAAAAAAGAGACTTGTGTTCAATACTAATTAACTTCATTCACAAGCGACATAGTTGTCAATTGGTTAGGAAACGGTTTTAATTTTTTTTCCTATGATTCATTTTTTAAAAATCAATTTGAACTTTTTTATGATTTCTTCGCTTAACACCTGTTGCATATTTTTCCGAGAGGTTTAAAAATGCCTCCCCCTGTTTTTGTGGGTGCTTATGTGCCCTTATATTGTATGTTCACTTTTGATGATAACACTCGCCAATCACCATGCATGTCCCATTTTGATGACTTTAGACAGTGGCGTCACTCCGGGGGGGGGGGGGCGACGAACCACCCCGGGTGTCACCCGTCTTGGGGGTGGCACCCAAAGTGGAATAGCAAATTTCTGAAAATTATGAAGCCGAAATGCATTTTTAAGACTACAAATTTGAAAATGTTTCGGGGAGAAACCCCCTTTCTTCCACCCCACATCATGGGGTGAATACTATGATCAGGATTAGGTTCATATTGTCAGTACTTAGACTGAAAATTGTATAAATTTCATGTTTACATAGAGTTTTAAAACCTTTTTTTTGAGCAATCACGATTGCTTATTGCTTTCATTTGACTGTTTTTGGCGTGCTATCATTTTATCTTCCCACCGGCACCCTCCGCACCATCACCGTCGACCGGCTCCTCACGATGCTGCTCTCATAGCGAAAGCCGTCTCCAGGTTGCATCCATGTCCTACACACACGCGCATACATACACAACTACGCACACACACACACATACACAACTACGCACACACACACATACACCTACACACATACACAAACACATACACACATACAAACACATACACACACGCATACATACAGACCCCTAAACATACACACACAAAAATATACACACGCATACACACAACTACCCACACATTCATGCCTGCACACAGACACAAACACATATGCCTACACACAAGTACATATACCCCTCCCCACACACATTCATACACACAACTACCCACACATTTATGCCAGTACATAGACAAACATACATGCGTACGCACACATACCCCCTACACACAAACACACATACCCCCACACACAAACACACATACCCCCACACACAAACACACATACCCCCACACACAAACACACATACCCCCACACACAAACACACATACCTCCCACACACAAACACACACGCCTACATACACACACTCGTGATTGCGAAAAACATAATTTGAATTCAAGATGTCAAAATTCAAATTAATTTTAGTCATTTTTTTTTTTCATTTGTGTTTGTGTGCGTGTGGCGGGAGGGGGGGGGGGCTTCACAAATTT
Organism: Uloborus diversus; assembly: GCF_026930045.1. Taxonomy (NCBI): domain Eukaryota; kingdom Metazoa; phylum Arthropoda; class Arachnida; order Araneae; family Uloboridae; genus Uloborus; species Uloborus diversus. The sequence continues at coordinate 35,194,545 of NC_072731.1, read as the reverse complement.
CCGCCCTGGGTGTCACACACGCTAGGTGTGCCACTGCTTTAGAACTAGTTCACCTAAGAAGTGAATTTGTAGAAGAAATCCATTTGTTAAGCTTAACTACAACCAATCTGCACTTGGACGTGAAAGTGGTTTTAATTTGGTTGCTGATTCAAAGCCGAAACCCATTATCTTTGCCCTTGAAATGGTTCCCCCGCTTTTTTGTTTGTTTGTTATTACCATTCTAAGTGAGCACAATAGACAATACACTGGTCTGTGTTCTCCTTTTTATTTATACGCAAAAAACTCACTCGAAATGTGTCAATATCATAGACATTCAAGATTCAAATCTTAGCCGATGCTTGATATTATTCATCTGATTCCCCGACATTTGAAAAAAGTCCGATTTATTTTCATAAGTAATTTTAGCGGCAATATCACAGCTTGCGCAGACAATGGAAATCTACAAGGAATGACCGTCGAACAATGGCAGAAGACGATGGAATGCAAATCTTAGTCTTTTACGCCATGTTTGTTACGTCTAAGTTCATTGTTTTTAGCTAAAATTACATGTGCACCAAATATTTTGTGGTGTTTTATTTTGTTTTCTTAAAGTCATGAATGTGACAAAAGATTTATTTTGAATATCTTTCTCTCACGTTCATCTTTTAACACGGCTGTTGAAGGGTTAAATCCCGTGTTAGTTTAATTTTTGTATTGAGACATTGATAGCTAATTACTCGATCCAATTGTACGGGAGTGACATACTTACGTACTATTTATTTGCACTTTTCCCCCGAACTTTAAACTTTGGCTTTCAGTTGTGATATATTTGAATATAAGGAACCATTATTATGTAATACCACGCTATACTAACTTTCTAAAAAAAAAAAAAAAACGCATTACGCCTCTGCTCAATACTACTTACAGTTTGATGGCCTTAAAATTTTTATTTTGTTTTTATTTCCACCATTGGGACGGCTCTTAAAAGATGCCCTCATTTTTCGTGATTTAAATTTGGTGGCTATTTTTTACAAGTGCTCAAAAATAAATTGTAGTGAACAAAAAGATTCTTATGAACTGTGACCGCTTCATTTTCGTCGGGAAATGTTTTAAATGGTAGCTATATAAACAAGCATTTTTTTTTTAAGGCTATCTTTTCTTAAGCTAGAATTTTCTTTATCAGCATTTAGAAAACTAATTAGCCATTCATTGTTTGCATGCATTGAAACATTTATTTTAACGGGACATTAATTTTTTTTTCCGAAAAATGCTTTCACATTTCAGTTTGACTTGATTCTCCTGGATTCTTATTTCAATTTTTTAAGGTTATAGTATTTTCCACAGATCGCCATTTTAAGCTTTCGTTTATATGCTACTGCTACAAGCAGTGAATGAAATTTCGTTAAAGTTAGTCAGGTAGAACTCGTTTTTGTACTAAACAATTAAGTATTTTATTGGCCTCAAATCGGAGTTACGCGAACGTTTTCGAATGCTCGACGAAGAATCGGGCGAACTGGCCCATCGCACAGTGCGGCAGCCTATGGACAAAAGTGGAAAATGCGACTTTTTTTCCAACTTGTTTTATTAATCCTTTCAAAGAGACCTCAGTGAAATGAAATTTAAGTTTTTTTTTTTTTCCGATAGCATACAAATAACGAATAGAAATCATGTTTGAACAAGTGGCAGATCGCATTTCGCTATCAATGAAACAAGTTTAATTTAGTTGGCTCTTCTTTCGTATTGAGGACACATCGGCAATTTTTACAATTTTTTTTTATATTGCATTTAGTAAAGAAGGCATCAAAGAAGGAGAGTACGATCCATATTTTCGTTAATATCTTTGAATCAAAATGTTTTCTTTAAATATCTTTAAATAACGTTTAAAAAAAAACTTGAAAAAATATTTTTCAATTTTGACCCAAAACATTCTGAGATTTTGAAATATTTTGATTTAATAACGATCATACATCACAAATATACAAGTATTTCCTGCTTTAAACTTCTTTGAATAATTCTGGGTGACTCTCCAAAAACCTAGCATTTTCCAATTAAATTTTTTTTTAAATAAAAATGCTGGAAAAAATCTGAAAAAATGTATACTTAACTCTTTGTTAAGAACTTATTAAGAGCAAAATAGAGGAAGCTCACTTTAACTGTGCTATAATAAAAAAAATTACAAAATCCCGTCAAGAATGATTTTTGTCCACTTCGACCGTAAGAGCACCGCACTTTACATCGGTCCACGGACGGTGCGCCTTCCCGCCTGGTGTGACTTTGCGCTCTCGAACCAGTTCATCTTCGTTTTATTTATATTTATTTATTTATTTATTTAAATTTTTGTTTCTTCGTTGTTTTTACGTTCTCTCACTTGTGAGACTTAGTATTGTTATTTTGCGTTCTCGAACTGGTGCGCCTTCGTGTTCCCCCCCCCTCGAACCTGTCCTCCCTTTGGCAGCCAAGTTTGGCCCCCTCTTGAGTGAACCATTCCACCCCTGCGAAGAATGGGGGAGGGAGGCGATTGGATTTGATTTTGAGAAATTGAGTTTTCGCCATCCCTTTTTTAAAAATTTGTTTCCGCACATATTTTGCACATCTTTAGAAATTTATTTATAAATTAAGTCAAAATAATTTTCTTGTTTTTTTTTTTTTTTCTATTCTAATTTCAGAATATATATAGTGTAACAGGTAAAGAATGACATGTGTGTGGATATAACGTGCTGTAACTATATTTTTGTTGTGTCTGAAGTCTGAAATTGCAATAACAATATCTGCATGAAGTGTGGAAAGAACATGACTGGAAGTCAGACGTCTTTCGGGGTTCTGTGTTCTGTGGAATATCTCGAAGCAAACCTTGGATTCGGCATTTCATTTTTCGTTCCAAATTTCTTTCTAACTTAACTGGTACATCGCCAACCTACTTGACATTGACATAACACGTAAATTGTAAACTTGTAATTCACACTGCTCACAATGCTTCTGCTCTTCACATTTTATTATTGAGCATTTATCCCAAAAATTGTCATTTATAGCCCAAGGAGAAATTATCAGCTTTGTACAATTTTTTACTTTACAGGAAATGCAATAGATTGAAAAGTATTTGAAAGTTTTTATGCAGCTTTGATGTTTGGCCTTAGAGTGTTCGGTATTAGGATATTCTAACGATTTCGGGCTATTCTAAACGATTAATTTTGCGAAATTTTAAATCATGAGTGGTGCCCTTGCCCTCCCTTTTTTTAAAGAAACTAATACTATTTCTCAACATGGAACTGCAATTTTCTATATCTCAGTCATCTTCATCACCAGGCCCGACAAGAGGCCATGTCAGCCTAGTCGAAAACTAGGGACCCGGGCCTAGGGGGGGGGGGGTGCACTGACGAAAAAAAAGGAAGGAAAAAAGAAAGAAAACTCTGATTGAGAGAAAACGTAAAGTAAAATTTACTCTTTTGGTATTTACTGTTGCGGCACTAAAATAGAGTTAATTGTTTTCAAGTAAGCAGTTTTGATTCCCCCCCCCCCCCTTTTCTTTCTTTCTTTCTTTTTTTTTTTTTTTGTAGGCGGAAGGGGCCTGGCGACATAACTGACAAGATGCCCGCCTTGGCTCTCTGCGGCCCTGTTCATCCCCTTAATTTGCTATTGGTTCTTGGACAATTATTTCTCGTCCAAGAAGACTTTTTTAAAAAAAAACTTGACTGTGGCTCATTCCCAGAATTTATTAACCAAGTTCTATTTATAAAGTTTCCTCGGGAAGGGGAGGGGGGTGGATTAGCGGTGCTTTCATCTGTTCTCGGTCAGGTGGAAGTGTTTCAGAGGCAACTGACATTTAAGAAATTCTTCTCTGCACCATATGCGAATGCTCCGTAAATTGATTGTCTCGTTTGTTTTATCTTGTAAGACTGATTGTTCAGTGTTCGCGCACACTTTAGGGTACATTATGAAAGAAGCTTTGGTCATTAATTACTCAAACCTGCCTTTTTTTAATGTTTATTTTTTCACACGTTTTTTACCATTTGATTATTGATTCTTGCATTTTTTAGCTGCGATGTTCAAATAATCAGAACTTTAAAATATACTTCATAGTTTTTTCTTCTTTTACTAAATGCATAATTTTTCTTTTGTCTTTTTGTATCTGTTATGTATTAATATCGAAGTCAGGAGTTCTTAACCGTTCAGCCTTTACGTCTTTCTTCGAACACTGTTGTAAAGACAGGCCCCCGTGTAAGTCACGTTTTTTCAGGAACAAAAAATATAGATTAACTTAAAAGAAAAACTTCATAAAATTTCCAGATTACTAATTCCCATCGTTTGAGATTGATAAGAAATAAAAATACCATAACTTTATAAGCTGTAAATATAATCTTTATGATAAGTATGTGGCAAATCGGTTATAATAACCAGATCTTTATTACAGCATCCGAATGACCAATCTTTTTTTTAAATATTTTTTTATGTATATGCCTCATATTACCTAATCAAGAAAATCACCAGTCATTATATGAGGGATGTGAATTTCTTCTCCATTTCCATTTATTCTATTTGTAGAAACAAGAAACCAAGGAATATAGTCCTATTGCGATTCGTGATTACGAAAAATATAATTTGAATTCAATATGTCAAAATTCATATGAATGACAGGGGCTGGAAACTGGATCCCCCCCCCCCCCCGAAATTACTTGAACGCTTCTCGGGCAGTTCGTATACCAAATTTGGTAACGGTCCGCTCACTCGTTGTTGTTACGTTTGTTGTTGACTATTTTTGTTACAATGATGTAGTTTTCATCTTATGATACTTCATTAATTTTTTTAATTGTATCGGAGATCATTACTATTGTCAGAACAGTTTAAGATGTCATTAACCAAATCTGATTTTCTTCCCTTCGGACAATTTATCAAGTATGAATTTTTTATATATTTTTTGTTGTATAGTAAACTCTCGATTATCCGCGGAATCAGGTGGATTATAAAAATCGCGGATAAGCCGTAAAGATGCTAAAACGCGGGACAAATAAGGTACAAATTGTCCTTCCCTAAAAACTTGGCTTATTGATGCATAATACTTTGTTGTGAAAATGTATAATGTACAGTTACAATCTTTTGTATTTTTTCACAACAGAACTTGATATAAACTAGCTGAGGTCTGCATCACATGACTTCCTTTTACTCCAATTTAATGTAATTTCCCCATTATTGGCAATTTTAACGTGATTCAATTGTTTACTCTCTTTATATCGCCAACAGTGGCCAAATTGAAACCAAATTTTACAAAAAAAAAATCAAATTTTTTGCCAAGTTGGCGACAAGACTTGGTGACTAAAAGACTGGCGATATATCGCCAAGTGTCCGACAAATTATAACCAACTTGAGTTGACACCGAAATTAACAATGATTTCCCCCCAAAAAGGGGCAAAAACCCCCTTAGGAACATCCGAATGCAACCAAAAGGGAAGGTGCACAACTAGATCCCACTAGGAGTCTACGTACCAAATTTCAACTTTCTAGGACGTACCGTTTTTGAGTTATGCGAGATACATACACACATACGCACATACATACGTACATACGGACGTCACGAGAAAATTCGTTGTAATTAACTCGGGAGTCGTCAAAATGAATATTTCGGGTGTCTGTACGTTCCTAAGCATATATCCTCGTGTGATCGGGTCGAAAAAAAACTCGACATTCATTCGGGGATGAGAAAAATGGAAATTGAGGCCGATTTTTGAGTGAAATTTGTTTCGCGAATGCAATACTTCCTTTTTTTGTGAAAGGAAGTAAAAATGAATAAGTATATGTTATGTACGATGAAGAAAGTATAAAAAATAAATATGTAAGCACATAAATAAATAATTAAAAAAAATATTTACAATTTTTAGAAAGGGAAAAAAAAACAGCCATTGGTATTTGCTTTTTGCTGCGAAAATACATGCTCGTGATTGATGATTGTCTCGCGGACAATCGGGAGTTTACTGCAGTAGTTTCCTGGGAAAATAGAGAAACGGAAAGGATTTTCGTTGATTACTTGAGCATTTAAGTTGTTTAAAAGTGTGTATGAAAAGTACTTTTTCTAGATATTTCAGCCTGATACCTTAAAAATATGCTTCCGTTTGAGTTTTAATCATGATAAATACAACAGAACATTTTTAGGATGTGTTTTGTTTCCCTCTATATAGAATGCTCAAATTGTTAGGTTATATGCAAATCAATTTATTTGCAAGGGCACCCATATGCAGAATTTTAAGGGGGAGTTCAAAAATTTTCCCCATGGTTTAGCAGAATATTTTCCCCATGGAAAGCGATTTCAGTACATATTAAAAATATTAAAATTTGACATTTTTAATAACTTTTCATTAATGCTGGAAAAGAAATTTTTATACATTTTTGCAAAGAAAAAATCACTAAATGCAAGGAAGTTCTCATTTCCAAGCAGGGGGGCTTGAGCACCCCTTGCCCCCCTATATGGGCGCCCTTGTCTATTTGTTTAATTTATTTTTGCTTCTCCAAAACGTTAATATTATGCCTTTGCATGTTTGTTGAGTTGAAACATTTTAATAATTTATTTTGGTTGAATAGAATGAGCAAACAGTTTCAAAATAATTTTCCATCATCAAATAAAACTTAAATCAAAAATAAAATAAATGTGTATTGAAATACGCATTGAACATTGAAATTAAATATAGCTGAATGAAAGGCGTTTTTAAACTTTATTTCAGTTATCTGAAATTAGTTTATTTTAATTTGAATTGTCATCAAATGAAATTCAACTTTTTTACTTCTTCTGTTCCGATTCTAACGAAATGGCGAATCCTTGCGATCATGCATTTAAAAAAAAAGGAAATAATATAAAAATGCTTTTTTCTGGATCTTTTAATCATAAACCTTGTCATAATTTTACTGAAACAAATTTTCTCTTGCTTTTTCTCCAAACACAAGGTGACTTAATTACTCACCCTCTATGATACATCGTTGATTAAAATTACTCTGTTGCATGTGGTAGCGGTTGTTTGATGTTTGCGGATGTGAGTCACATACAGAGAATAGAGATAAAATGTTAACGTCTCTGCCCCTAGCATTGATTTCAGTCTAGTGTAGGAAGAATCGAGAATTTTCATACATGAGTGTTTTGAACTTAGTTTCTGAGGCCGTGAATATGAGTTACAATTTCGACTTTTTAAAATTAATTAATAGCTTGTTTATTTCTGTGGGCAATGGTTTATTTTTTTCCAATTTCATAGCTTTTCTGAAAAATAATACTTCAAAATTTTATTCTAATTCTTGAACCTATTTTCTTGTTATTGTTAATAAATTTATATTCTGCTGTTAACTACATATAAAATATTTAGTTAAAAGACTTGTGAGACACTATAGTGAACTATCGCCTTTTTAGCCTACTTTCCCAGTAAAAGTCAGTAAAAGAAGAAAAAAGCATGAAAGAAGGCTTAATGCATCTTAAAAATATCGCGAAAAACAAAAAAAAAGTCAAAAATAAATAAAATAATTAAATAAATATCGAAAAATTAAAAAATGGAAAGTAGGGTATTGAGACGGGGGAAAATGTGTGTCTGTCTGTCGGTTTGTTCCCCCCCCTAATAACTTTTGAATGAATAGTCCGATTCGAACAAACTTTTTTTTGTTCGAAAGATCTCGGCGAGTACACCTCATTCCCATATTTCACTTTTTGATTTGAACTATTTTTTGTTCAATTTTGAACAGTTCAAAAAAACTTAACATTAGCTTCTACGGGGAAATTGAAGGCGATTCCGAACTGTGAGGCGAAAAAAAAAAAAAAAATCTCAAAATGAGATTGACTCCGACTCCAACTCCGCAGCTATGGTTTTAACTGCGAAATAATTATTGTTGATATGACTTTTTTTTTATTTTCATGCTAAAGTTTTAATTTAGGTATTTAGTTTTCGGGGAATAAACTCGAAGTCATTTATGTTTCTACATAAAGATATGCGCAGGCGATTATTACTATTATTATTATTATTATTATTATTATTATTATTATTATTTTTTGACAATGAAAAGTATTTCTTTAAGTTGACATTTTATTGTTTTTAATTATTTTGGTAAGTGCATTAATTCATTTAAAAAATTATTTTTGGCAACAGGGGAAAAAGAAACGATTTTTTTTTTGATATGATGTATTTATTTTAATGAGCTTATTAATTTTAATTATTATTTTTTCGTTTTGAAAGCTGTTAAAGATTTTTTTTAAATGGAAAAAAAGTGTATTAGCTGCTTTGTTTAAAAGGTGCTGCTATTTTATTTGTTCGTATTTTTTTTATTTTATTTGTTTATTTTTTTTATTTTTTACGCATCTAATTTTTTTAGATGAGTGAGGAATATTTCATTCCTAGAAATTAGCTTAAAATATTTAAAAAATATGTTTGAAACAATTTGTGATTTTAGCTATTTTTGAGAATATTGATCAGGTACTAAAAAGTAGTATGGATATAGGGGAAAGTAGGCTCGTATAGTTCTAGACAGAACTTCTTGTTTTACAACTATTAGTAGCCATCTAATGCGGTCCTTTTATCTTAAAACATTATAAGGGAATCTAAAAGCCCGGTTCGTGTTTAGGAGGTTGGGGGGGGGGGGGGGGGGCACTTGACTCCCTTGGCTTTGAAAATTTACTGTTTTTGCATTAACGTGGGTATTTTTTTTTTTTAAATTTCCAATAAAAATTGTATTAGCATGGCATACAATATTTCCTTTGCATCCTCGTAAAAATCTTCAAATTTTCTTCTTTAAACACCATCGATAACACTTTTAAACATAATTTTTGGTGTTGGCGCAAAAACAAAAAGTAAAATCCAGTGTAACCATTTCGTTCATATTTTTTCCAGAAAATCATCCAAAGTTAGGAACGAAACATTTATATCGTTACTCAAATATGCTGTCATCAATGCATAATGTAGTTAAGAAACTGGGCCTGTAAAGTAAGAAATAACAACGTCAAAACGCACAAATGACAGATTACTGCAGACACGTGTTTCATCGTTACAAGGAACGCCTTTTTCAATGCAAAATGTAATGAGCTTACGGATGAGAAGGCATTCGACAAAAGCTAAGCTTTTTTCGGATGTCTTTACGGATGGATATTACTGTTGTATGGCACCAAACTTTTATAACAATGGGTTTTATATTTAATCGTTTAATTGGGTAATTCCAAGAAATTTACTGTTTTTTGACCATAACTTTTTTCTAAAGAACAAATATGGTCAAAACAAGTAATAGGACCTAAGTTGATCCATCCCCTATCCATTAAAAAAATAATCATCAAAGTCGGCTCACTAAGTGAGACGTTGTGAGTGGGAGGGGGGGGGGACATACATACGGTATGAACTAATAGCCGCCTCCTTTTTGAAGTCTGTTAAAAAAAACTAAAAATGGAAACTTTTTTGCCTCAAAAAATGATATGTGTAAAAAATGAAAGTTCTTAGTTCTTAGCTCTGCTATTGTGTTATAAAATTTATTTTATTTATTTACTTTTTTTTAAAACAAAAATGACAGCACAATGGAAACTTCGATGAAAGACGGAAGATAAAATTTATTTTTGGATGAAATCTTCGTCGACTAATGTGTACTGGAATGATTTTATGCAGAAAGAATGGAAATATAAATTAACAGAAATGATTTCGCAACAGTTACTTGTTATATTATGAACTACTATTGATTATTACTTATGTTTAACTAAAAATATTGGCAGTCTGACGTTTCCCCACATAATCCAAGAATAAGGGTTGGAATTGTTTCAGCAGTCTCTACCAAGCGGGGCTAAGAATACATTAAATAGTATGGCATTCTGCTGAAATAGCTATAGAAATAGTTTTAGCTATAGAAATAGCTATAGAAAAATATGGAGTTAAGAAACTGGGCATGGAGTTAAGAAACATCGAGTTGATGATGCTAATCAAAGGCGATAATTAGGATTGCGATTCATTTGGTATAAACACGATGTTTTAAACTACTTCTGAGCACGTCGACCGTCATTCATCAAGGGATTTCGTATTTTGGAAGAGTGTTGAAAACGTAAACCTCACACTGTTCATTATATCTGTGTGGATGGCGTTTTTGTAACACATTTTAACGGAGTTAGTTGATTTAGGTAGACTTGTGTCGACTTTTTCTGAGATTTCACTGAAGCACATGACAGTTAAAACGTTTTTGTCAATGTTTGTTCCTCAACTTGCGCGTGAGTTATGGATAAAACGTGCACTGTTAAAAAAAAAAAAAAAAAAAAAAAAATCTTGAAATTTTACGGTAAATGTTACTGGTATCCATGTTGCCAGTAACTTCTTTCGTAAAATGCTAATATACTGTAAAATTTTACAATAGCATAAACGGGAGTTAAAAAAAGCAAACTGCGTGCAGCAGGTTCGAGCTTGGGACCTTTGCATTGGCAAACGGCTTTGCTGATCACCATACCAGTCGGGCCACATGGAGTGAGAGGAAATACGGTGTTATGTGCTTTGCACTGTAAGTCACGTGGTGTTAGCCACATGAAGTGAGAGGAAATACGGTGTTATGTGCTTTGCACTAAGTCACGAGGTGTATCAGTTGACTCTGCAACCATTTTTTTTTTGGTACAATTAACTAATTTTTTTTTGTACTGTAAACACTCCATTTTACTGTCTCACCACAGATTGTATGGAAAGACAAACATCCGTTTTACAGCCGGAAATGGACGAATCTATTATTTTTTACCGATGTTAGCTTTTGCAGAAGCAAAGTCTCATTCAAATGAGAGGAATACGCGCATCAAATTTTTACTTTTCCCCCTTGTTCACATAGATTCGTCTTATCTGAACGTTTGGACAGTAAGTACCGTAATATTTACCATAAAAGTTTCCTGAATTTTTAACAGTATGTTGAACAAAGTTTAGATCACCCATGCTCATTAAATATTTGGTTATCTCGAAAATTTCATGGGTTCTGATACAAACTTACAATTTTTTTTTTTTTACTCTTCGGGTTTTTCAGTAACGAGAATAATTAGGCATTGGCACGAGTGTTCAATCCCCAGCCTTGAAGAAAACAACCTTTTCGCACCATTGAATAGGGAAGTATTAGATTTGGAGCACTGATAGCGGGCTGTTTGTTATAAAGGTCACCACCACGTGCTTTGCAGAAGAAATTTTCGTTATGGTTTTTGTGGAATACAAAAATAAGGTAATATGTAAACTTTCGACGTTGCAGCGTGATTCGAATTCAATTGTCCATTTGGCATCATTTGTATTTCCTGACGATGCATATTGTATGTACAAAGCAGTAAAACTTTCTTTTGTTCCTCCTTGCATGCGAAAGAAAGGGTAGTAGAGAAGGGAATGTAATGGGAAATAAAAATATTGAGATTTCTGTAAAATTGTGAAGATGTCAATTGCTGAACGTTTGAGGTCATACAAGGCAAAATGAACCTTTGTTTTTTTTTTTTTTTTCCCACAAACAAGGAAGAACGTAGACCGGTTTTATAAGTTTTTTTTATCGATCCATAATTAGTTTTATTCATGTAGCATTTTCGTGTAACTTTTTTGTGATAGGATTCTTTAGATATAAAATATGAGTAAAGATAATAAAAATGTCAGATTTCTTCCAGTTATGATTTTGAAGGCTGAGAAAGGTGGATTTAACCTTTAATAACAAAATTATTCATGCTTGCCTTCTCTCATTTGCATATTTAAAAAAAAAAGGAAAAAAGGTTGTAAGGAAGGATACTAAATAGTAAGCCTTGAACGTAAGTCATCCTTTTATGCCAATTGGTAAACCGAGAAAATTATGAAGATACCAATATGCTAATTTACATCAATGATATGTGTGACTACAAAATAGCTGGTAATAACTGCTCTTTCAAAATGGTTCACTGAAGAAGATTGATCATGCTACCCCAAGTACTGTTTCTTTCATTTCAAAATTTCGTCACTTCTTGATATCTTTGCACTTTTTCTTCTTTTAGAAAACATTGCTGTTTTTTTTTTTTGTAAGTTCCCTAATTATTTGGAAAGGAACAAAGCAGAATACAAACAAATCACATCGCAGAAAATAATGCAATTTATTGGAATGAGTATCATTTTCTTTCAAGAATTTCGAACCATCTTAAAATTGTTGATTTGTCTTCAAAATCCTACATTTTTCCTGAAGACAATGTAATTTAGGAAAATGACCGTTGAGTGTGTATAATAAATCCATTATTGTAATGATTTTTCTTTAAAATGAGTTCACCAAATGAGTCTTTTTCCCGTCTGAAAAGTACAAAGTGTACGAAGTTTTTCTTGTCTGAAAAAGCTTCTTCATCATAAGCTTAACTACAATTTTTTCAACTTGATCCGTTCTTTTGATTTTGAACTTGTTTTAGTACAAGGCTACATTTGTAACGAAAATTTGTACATTTATAACGAAATTTTAAGTGGGCTAATGTACAGAAGACAAATAAAAGCTATGAACGCTTTTTATATAACTTTCCCTGAACGCAAGTGTGCAGCAGGCTGTCAAGAAGTCTAAAGAGTAAGGGAGTGTATGAAATGGATGACCCCTTAATTATTTCAAACGTATCCCAAACACAGGGACATATAAAGGGGATCAGTTTTTTGGTATAAGAAGTCACTACTAGGTCTAAGTTTTGACAATATAAACCTAATCCTGAGAATAATATTCACCCCATGATGCGGGGTGGATGAGGGGGTCCGGTGGTTTTTCCCCCGGAAAATTTTCAAATTTGTAGTCTTAAAAACGTATTTTAGCTTCATATTTTTCGAAAATTTGCAATTCCACTTTGGGTGTCAATCCCCGCACCGCCGGGTGACACCCGGGGCGAACCGCCCTCTCCCCCGTAGCAACGCCACTGTATTCTAATAATTAATATGTTATTCAATACATATCTGATATTTATTAAGAAAAATGTATTTACTTGCTCTTGTTTAACGTAAGTCGTAATTTTGATTTACTCCCTGAAAAATATTGCATTTGTATTTAGACTCGTCCGCGGACCACTCCCGACGCTCTCTCAGACCGCCTTGGTCTCACGAATCACCGTTTGGTAACCACTGGTTCATGCCAAGAAAGAGTTTTTTGATCTTAATAAATATTTCATAGTGCGTTGTTTAACTTTTCAAAGGAAAATTTTTAAGGATGAGTTTGAGATGATCTCTTAGCCAAAAAAGAAAAGTGATAGATGCGTGTGTAGCACGCGATTATTTAAGTGTTATTAATTATTTCGTTTCTTTGGCATTTGGGCGCGGCTATTTTTCGTTCGCTCTTTTTAGTTTGAACGATGACGTTACGTCTGGAAGTGTTCAGATTGAAGTTAAGATAGAAGGGGATATGCGACCGGGAGGTTTTAATGTGTGATGAATATTTAGCTAGTTTTTTCCCAAGTGCGTGTCAAGGGTGAAAAAAGTGTTGAGCTATTTTTAGACAAATTATCTCTTTAATGAGTATTTACGCACGCGTTTAACTCATATTATGTCAGCGTCAGAATAATGAAGTTTGTTTGATCCATTTCAACATGAAAGTATTTTTAAGAAATATACTGTTTACTTTTTGTAACAGCATTGAATTCTGCGAAGTCAGTATTTTTAAACTTGAAAGCAGCTAGTTATTAAGAAATTGCGGTCTCAACAAATATTTAAATAACTAGAAAATCACCCGTTAAGGTATGACGGGTGGAAATTGCTTCTACATTTGAACGAAGCCATTGCCTGTTTGGTGATATTTTGATAGTTGAAATTGTAACCCTAACTCCAGTGGATTACCACTAAACTCCAGTAGGTAGCGTTCATTGTTGACCATTTTTTCGTTTCTTCATTCCCCTGAAACGACACATAGTCCGGTCAATTTAGACAATTGAAATAACAAAAATTCCGGGAAAGCTAAATTTTTGTATTGACCTTGGGCTTACTACTACAAAATAAGGTGACAAAAGTCCCCATCGATCCCATGTGCGCTAAAAAAGTTATTCGGGGTCAAAGGTCAAAATTTTAGGTTTTTTGGATTTTTCTCAAAAACGGTAAGTTTTATCGAAAAGTACCGCAGACCAAAGTTGTAGATCTCAAAATTCTCTATAAAAATGGTCCTTATCATTTTTTTCTCCAAGACCAAACCTTCCCAGATATTGCGTACTCTCAAAAGACAGCCAGTCATTTACAGAATCCCCTCTACTCGCGTGGCCTTGAATAACATCTGGCTATTCTAGTCCGTGTGGCATCGTTCACATACCCAGAGGTGCCCAACCCACTAAGAGCAAAGGCGCAGCCCCCTCATTTTCGCGGAAATCCCCCCCAAAGCATGCCTCCCCCCAAATGAAAAATATTCCTCAAAACAATCCCCCTAAAAATTTCGATGGCGCAGTCTGGGCCATAACCCCTCCTAGGGGGGAGGGCATCCCTGACTTCGAGTGAATAAACGTATTTATCACAAGCGTCTACTGTTTGTGCTGATCAATATTTAAGAAAAATGTAACAATTTCGCTTTATTTGCAATAAACTTTTGACTGAAGGTGAAACTGTTGTGCTGGGCAGTTATGGAATGCCAACTTTAATCGATGCAAGTCTCGGGAGAAGTTATAAGAATGCTGATTATTTAAGAAGTCAAAAGTCCGTTACAATTCGCGTGGATTGCAGAAAATCATACACCCGGAAAAATTCAATCTCTGCAGCAACGTGAGGATAAAGAGGCCAGTAGTTCAAAAGTAAGTTCTCCACGTACTGTAGCACGATTAAGTGAATTTGAATCCAGCTTTTGTTTTTAAAAACACTGCTTATTTTGTGGCTGTAAAGCGGATGAGGAGGCTGAGAAGAAGAAAACGCAGAATAATGAAAGAAAAATTCATAAAGCAGCGACTAAATCATACTCAAAATTAAAACGTGCAAGAGCAGCTTTTGACACACTTCAGAACGATCTTTAGCTAATTTTAAAAGTGATTCTTTGAATGTAAGTATGGAAACTTTAAATTTTTCTGCGATAATTCTGCGTTTTGTTCTTCTCAGCCTCTTCATTCGCTTCCTCGCCACAAAATAAGCAGTGTTTTTTGCAACAAAAGCTGGATTCAGATTCACTTAATCCCGCTCTTGTTCGAGGTGGACTTACTTTTGAAGTACTGGCCATGCTCATTAGGGTGGATTGAAAAAAAATCAAAATCTGATAAACGCTAAGTAATAACCCGGAAAAGTTGCCTTTTGTACAGATATTTGGTTCAACAAAAGGATTTCGACCGCAAAAAATATCTTGAGGTGTCGCTCGCGCCTCGAAGTTGACCATAAATGCATAAAAACTGGAAAAAGTTATAATAATTTCATCAAATATCAAAATTTGAGAAATTTGATGTTATCGCTTTTAAGAACAGGCTTTTTGTGTAGATTACACATTGCATAATATCATTTTAATAATAAACTGTATTTTAAAGTTCCACACAGGCGTTGAGTCTTGAATTTGACCAATATAGTCAAAATTGAATAACATCGTGTTGCTCCGTACTTTGAGAAAAAAAATTAGAAGTTATGATTTGTAAAAGTTTGTTTTCATATTAATTCTTACATAGATACGAAAAAAAAAGTAATAAAAGCATTTCTTATCTAGTAAAAAAATGTTTAATTCTCCACTTAACAGATAACTTTGGCTCAAAATGTCAAATTTACCTATGATAGAGAACAAAGGTTAAGTATAAAAATTTTAAAATAATGTGGCTTGCAACAGCCCACATCAGTCACCCTTTGAAACAAAAGACGTTGCTAAAGAAATTTTAATGAGTTTTGAGCCCTCAAACTGTAACCACATTGATTACAATAAAACATAAGTTCGGCATGCGAGTTGAACTATTTTACTTCTCATAATTTTCAGTCTTGATAGAAATTGTGGCTTGATGGTATTGTGGCTTAATATTTCTAGATTCTAATCTGACTCGAATAAATCCATCCCTTTTGGTTAGGCAGCAAACTGTACCAGACATTTATTTTTCTTATATTACCTATCGTCTCACTGCATTAGTATGACATGTGAGGTTTTGAGTACCTGACACTTCTTTTTCTTAATTTACCTATCGTCTCGCTGCTTTAGTATGAAGTGAAGTTTTGAAAACCATACTACTCATTAGGTACGCCACCAAGCAATTTCTTTCAAAGTTTTATCGGAAGTCCACTTTTTGAAAGAGGGAGCTGCCGAGTTTTACCAGTTCTGCTTATCGATGAGATCATAGTATTCTCTCAGCTTCAAAATTGAAATCTGGAATTATACATGTTCATTGTCCATCTTCGAACTGATCGTCGTAATCCGTCTTGAAACAAGTTCTCTGATGATGGTCATCCGCAATGCCTAGTGTTATATTTTTTAGAATCTCAAAGTAACCAGTTTGCAGAACAAGAGCTGATGTTCTAAACATAGTACGATGGCAAGTTTAAAAAATTCGATCGCGAAAATTTACAATTTCAGATTTCAACTTGAGTTCTTTGATAAGCAGAAGTGGGAAAACTCGGATCATCTTCTTAAAAAAGGAATATCAGATAAAACTTTGTCAGAAGTCAAGATAATAATGCGACTCGCCAGCCAAACTATGTTTTATTATATGAAATGTGGTTACAGTTTGAGAGCTCAAAACACATTTAAAGGGGGGCTGTTTTGAGGGGTATTTTTCTCAGTTTTTGGAGGGGGATCTTGCTTCTTAGGGGGGAGGGGGGCTCCGCGATATTGAGGGGTGCGCCCATGCCCTTAGTGGGTCCGGCCCATTGGGTACGTGAACGATGCCACACGGATTAAAATAGCCAGATGTTATTCAAGGCCATACAAGTAGAGGGGATTCTGTAAATGACTGGCTGTCTTTTGAGAGCACGCAATATCTGGGAAGGTTTGGTCTTGGAGAAAAAAATGATAAGGGCCATTTTTATAGAGAATTTTGAGATCTACAACTTTGGTCTGCGGTACATTTCGATAAAACTTACCGTTTTTGAGAAAAATCCAAAAAACCTAAAATTTTCACCTTTGACCCCCAATAACTTTTTTAGCGCACATGGGATTGACGGGGACTTTTGGCACCTTATTTGTAATAGTAAGCCCAAGGTCTCTACAAAAATTTAGCTTTCCCGGAATTTTTGTTATTTGATCACTATTTTTATGTCTAAATTGACCGGGCTAACAGTCTTACCAAAAAACAGTTAAGTTACCGGATCGAGTTCAGCTTTGTCACAATAAAATCTTTCCCTGCATGTTAAACATTACCAAGACACATTATCAAATTATTATGCCGTGGCGCGAATTTCATTGTTGAAACACGCGGGTTACACGATCATCGGCAATTATTTATTTGAGGATATTTGCATAACTGTTATCTCTCTTGAATATATTCACTTTAATTTTTTAAGAGGCTTTAATTTTACTCGGAATATTTCTCTGAAATAGTACTTCCGTGTATAAGACTTTTTTAACTCGTTCTCGCGAAAGCATAAAAAGGTATTCTTTTCTTATAAAGTAGTGTGTGATTTAAGTTTTCTCTAGTTCTAATTGCGTAGCATCTCAGCATTCTACCAAGTTTCAAATACTGTTTAGAAAGCATGGGAATTAGTTTTGTCTTCAGACGTCTAAGTTGTACGGTTATTTTGGTGCAGGGCCTGATTACTAAATGGACAAACTGGGCCGTGGATTAGGGCTCTTGCCTAACAGGGGCCTGAAATAGCTGAAATTGTTTCAGCCCAGGGGCGTAGCTAAGGGGGGGTTTTGGGGACAACCCCCCCCCCGAAACGTTAGTCTCAAAAAAAAAGAGAAAAAGAAGAGGGAAAAGAAAGAAAAAAAAGAAGACAAAGAAAAAAAACGACTTTTTTCTCAGTAACGAAGGTCAAAAATTCACTTCGCTCCCCTCCCCCCAATGCCATTGAAAATCTGCTCCATATGTGACCCTCAAGCATAAAGCCGCCTCCCTCTGCTGCGATAATTTTTTGATAATTGAGTGAAATTCGACACTTCACTTTAGTAATGAGATTGATTTGTTAAATCCGCGTATATGCAGCCTTTCTTTGTCATAGATTCTGCAAATTGTTAAATATGTTTAATTTTATGAGCCGCGCAGTGGGAATATTGCATACAGTCGAATCTGTATATTTCGAATTTCACAATAAAGAAAAAAAATCGAGATTAAGAGGTTTTAAAATCCGTGGGCTTTAAGAAACTTTTTATAGAAATTTGAAATATGATGGTGAAAATTTGAAATCGATACCAAAGAGAATATGGGCTCTTGATTAAAATTCCTCTTTATTATTTTTGTTAGGTATTTATTCTATTATTACATTATTAAGTGCTTTATTGTGAGTTTAAGGAATCATTTTGACAGTAAAAGAAACTTTAAGCATATCTTTTTCAAGAAAAAGTCTTTTATTGCTTTTTGGTCCCTGATTTTTTTTTTTTTTTTTTTTGATTCATTATCTATCCTCTTGAGGTTAGCAATTGCAGCAAATCTAACTTGGCCAGTATTCTACGATTTTCCTTTTTTCATCATTTGAAAAAAACTTATACTTTCTTTTCACTCCTATCATTTCGGTTTTCTAAGGAATCACAATTTTAAGAAAGAGAGCAACCAAAGAACAGTACTAATCCAGATAACAGAGCGAAATGACTTTTAACTTGAATGACCTTTAACCATGAACTTGAAATGTTCATCTTAACATGTCAAATCTGTGAATTTCACCCTTTTACTCTTCTTCCAAGAAAGTGCGCGAAACAACTGTCCTTTGGTTAATCTTCCTGGAAAGCCTATTCGTGGAACGCATTTCTCCCTTTTTTCCACTGCCTCCTCAGCTCTTGAAGACAATTCCTCTGTTTCTGAGTTGAAGAAAATGTTTTTGTTTGCTGCATTAAAGATCATTAGGCTTCGAATCCGAAAATGATAGCATAATCGGAATTCGAGAGGATAGAGATTTTTGTTGGTCTATGGTCTCGTGTGTGTCATAGGTCATAGTCAAAACGACCTTTGCTAACCAGAGTTTCCTTACCAGTCACATTGATTTTTCAGCCAGTATTTACTGCGTATTCTTTTGGAAACGTACAGTCTGTTTAAAATAGTACATTCTAAGTGAAAGTAGTTGCATAATGAAGCGAGCAAGACCGATAACAAGCTTTTTTCAACCCAAAGAAACAAATTAAAATGACGAAAAGGATTGCTCTAAAAAGAGAAAGTTAACGTCGTCTGAAGAAAACGAAGTACAGTCTACAAAGCAGCATTAGTCCCATCGGACACTTCTGAAAGTAATTTTATTTTAATTCAAAAGAAAAACTGCATAGCATTACATGAATAAAATGTTTAAAAACGAAATGAATCTAGATTAATTCTTTTAGCTTGGTTCGGATTAAAAAGTAGAAAATAAAAAAGACTTCTGTTTATAATACCCGAAAATTGCTGTTGCTCTCTCAAATAGATATTTATGTAAATTCTAAAGCAGCTAATAAAATTAAAAATAAAGACTTGAGAGGAGAACAGATGGTATGCATTTGGGCGAATAACTTTCTACCGCCTATATTTCTTCCCTGACTTTTTTTATTCAGATTTTATTAACTGCTTTAAAATTAGCATAAATGTAAATACATAAAAAGCAACATATAAATATAACGATATGAAAAGCAATTCCATTTTTTGCGGGTGATAATTCAAGAAGTCTTTTTTATTTTATTTCATACTTTTAGGTCAAACCAAGTTAGTAAAAATAGTCTTTATAGTCTGACCACCGATGATAGTGAAAGTCAAACATCCAGTTTACAGGCGGAAATGAAAGTATCTATTAGCTTTCAGGGATGCCAGCTTTTGTAGATGTGTGTTAGCCTATAAATTAAGCAGTCACACTGAAATGAACGGAACACGCTCATCAGATATTTGATTTCCCCTTGATTTGGATAGACTGGTTTTGACAAGACGTTGCTAGAAAATTTCACTTTAAATTAAATGGAGGGAAAAGAAAAAACGTTAAATTTTCCATAACATTAAAAAAATAAAAAATTCTTTGCTTTTGTTTGTTTGACACAAGTATCGGAATTGGGGCACCCCATTCCAAAGTATGTAAGATTCACCTCTCTCTTATTTTTTTAATACTAAAAAAATTACACACACACACAAACACACACACACACACACATATATATATATAAAGAAGACCCCCCCCCCCGAAAGTCGGGTCTAGATACGCCTCTGTTTCAGCCAATGGTTAAAATAGTAAGGTTTGACCGCAGCTGGGCCCCCCAAAAAGAGCTTCTCCTGTGGTCTTTGAATATCTTAATCGAGGCCTGCGTGGTCTTGCAGGGTCCGATTAAGGTGCTGGGAGGCGGGGGGGGGGGGGTTCTCGTGTAATCTGGTGGTTAGTTGATGTCTTTCACCTAAAGTGCCCGGGTTTGATCCGCGGCATGGGAGGATTCCATTTCTCTACGCCATATGGCAAAGACTTCATTCTGAATTCTGAAAGGTGGAGAACTGTTGGAGATAAGTATCGGTTTTTACGCAGTAGAAAAGTTGACAAATAGACATTCCAACTCTGCTATTTTTATTTCAAATCATGAAAGCATTTGTGATGCATCTTACTTCGTCTATACGTTCCTGTGACGTTTGAAGCGCTTTTCTTAGGGTTTCCAATCCGCACTGAATTCAGTCTCACGGGATCGCAAAGTACCAATCCCGCGGGATCCCGGGATCCCGCAGGATTCACTTGATTAATTAAATTTTAATGTCAAATAGAAAAAGTTGTGCTTTTTAGAAAAGACTGCTTTTGTTACTTGAATTAGTAGTTTTCTCGAATCCCGTACATCAATTGTTTCGCTCTACAAATTCAATCCCTAATTAGCAATTATCATTTAGCACGCATAAGTGTGCCCTAAAATGTTCAATGTATCTTAACAATGCTCGTATGGAATGGGAAAGGAATTTTTGCTCAAAAAATAATGCACTTGATGAGAACACGTGCTGTTGATCCACTTGTTGTTTTGGTTTTTACTAAAATTAAATTATTATGCATAAAAAGATCCCCATTGACTTCATCACCTTTTGAAATAGGTTTTTCTTTTCTTATGTTGGGTTTTTGCTCAAGAACGGTAAATTTCGATCAAAAAGGATGTCAATTGGATATGTGTTTTGCTCTATCCAATTTTACTTATATTTAGAATACCCTTGTTCCTGCATATGATTTATTCCAGAAAGGGTAAATGCTGGTTGGTTATACCTAGTCACAGCCTCAGTAAAAGCTTTTGGATAACTTTGTTGATTTCACCTCTCACTTAAAAGATACATTCAAAAACTTGAGCTTCTTTAGCAGTTTAACTTACTACACTTTCATACGAGTCATTTTGTGTTTCATGCAAGTTTCTCTCGCCTCTTTTAGAGTTGTGACACATACATAATGTCGGGATTTTTATTGCTTTCTTTTTTGAAGAAAGATATTGTGAACTTTTAGTAAGTTTAAGGTTTTGAATGTAGGGCCTGATTACAGTACAGGCCGTCTGGGCCTTAGGTCCTATTTTCTTTAGATGCCTCAAATTGCTTATAGAGTTATATATATATCATTAGAAGTATACAAAAAATGCGTGTATTTTCAAAATAATAATAAAGTATGACTTGTTAATTGGAAAAAAAAATCTTAAAGGATACTTTTTATTCATTCTGCCAGTTGCAAATTTAATGTCACTATCATGTGGAGCCACAAAAAGGATTCATAAATGCGCCTGATTTACATAGTTCTGTAATAAACAAAGGGGGCCCCAAAGCCAAAAATGCGTTCAGGTGGTCCCCAAACCAGTAAAACAACCATTGCATTCCGCTAAAGAGTTTTCAGGGGGCCTCCAAACTGTTGTGCGCCTAGGGCCTCATTTTTAGTTAGTCGGGCCGTAATTGAATGCCTTCCTTAAACTTACAGAAGTGCTCCAACATTGCATTCTGGCTACTCCAGAGGGTGTTACAATCTGAATTACAATTTTTCTATTTTTTTAAAGCGTAATTTTCTGGATTTTAAATTTTAGTCATGATTTTGAAAATGTTTATAAATTTTACGCCTTCTCTCAATTCCTAAACTTATGAAACCTGAGACCGCTCAGCATACCAATTCAATCTCAAAAAAATACACTCGCTTTTTATTGTGTTCTTAAATGGTAAATCCACCGTTCATCATATATCACACTGAGATATACGAGGTGGCAGGAGCGGATCTAGAGGGGGCCATGGCCCCTCCCAAAGCCTTGTGAATTGTAGGAAATTTTTTTTAAAAAATGAAAACAATATTATGAGAAGATAACAAAATTTAACACATGTATTTTACTGAAAAAGAAGTGTAGGCCTTGATTGAGAGATAAATTATATCCCTATCCTCAAAGCAAAACTGTTATTTCTAAAAATTTTCTCCATCTTTTACATCATTTCTTGATTCCAACTACAGACACTTGGACGATCTCTAAATGCTGCGATTCTCAGAGTATACCTATTGTTCACAAGACCAAAGAGAGCCTACATTTTTGTTTTTATGGCTTTAATTTCGAAACTAGGAGGAGAACCCCCTTTTCCCATGCCCTTTCACAATTCCCTTATATGTAGCAAAAAATTTCATTTTAAGTCTTTTATTTGGAAAAAATATCAACGGAAACTAGCTTATCCAGCCCTTATCACTTAACTTGCTTAAAAGCAACTTAAATGAATTTTTTATGGACTTCAATTACAAACGAGTTTTGATAGGTCCCTCTCCCTCCCTTGTTTATATCGTGATGATTGCTTTAAAAGGAGATTTTTTGGAGGAACTCACGAATCTTTCATCCCTTTCTAAAATATGCATAAATACAGTTAAAAATCGAATTTTTAGAGCCTCAAACGCAAAATATTTCCAGGAAGGAAGGATTCTAAGCAACTTCACATTTCTTTTAATGTAAGCAAACATTACCTAAAGGTGCATTTTTAGGCTGGACAGCTGAAGAGCTAGAATAGCACCCCTCCTCTTCTAACTTCTCAATGTATAATGGCAGAATATTTTGGTTTCTAAGCTTTATTTTCAAAAAGTATTTTGGGGCCAGCGCCCGAAACCTGACCTTTCTCCGTACATCATCAAAAATAGACAAAATTCGTTTTTAGTTTCCTAATTTTCAAAAATTACTCGGAAATTTAAGTTTTGAAACATTTTCGAGGGAGATTCCAAAATCCACCCCCTCAACTCATGTCTCGTTATCCCGAAAATTGAGTTTTTAAAACTTCATTTTAATCAAATTTCTGAGGAGTTATCAGGGCTCAATTTCTCAATAGGCAGAGTAGGCAGCTGCGTAGGGCGGCAAACTTTTCAGGGGCGGCAAATTTGCTATTATAATACACTTTTTTTTTTGAATTAAATTGTTATTCTTGAAAGTAAAATATTAGCATTCTTTCATTTTCCATAGAGACAATTTTTTCTTGTAATTTAATAATGATTACTTTCACAATGTTATGAAAGTCAAGTGTCTTTCAATCATGGTATTTGCCGAATCGACTGAAAAATTTGCCGAATAAAAAAACTTTTGGGAGATCACTGTGATCATTTCACAGGGCGCCTCAGAATGTGAAACGCCATCATTTCTTCATAAGTTTGACAGTTTGAATCTGGGGAACACTTTTTTACGGTTTTTTTTTTTTTGAGTCAAAGATATTTTGCTTCTTTGACTCAGAGGGAGGGGGCGGGGAGGGGGAGGGGGCGGCAGATTTCAAATTTGCCTAGGGGCGGCATGGAGCTAAATTCGCCCCTGGGAAGTTTGTCAAAAATTTCGGATGGCCCCCCCTCCAAAACAATCGGCTGGATCCGCCACTGCGAGGTGTTTCAAATTTCAGATGATGCTCGTGAAAATTGTCGTTTTATGAACGGCAAAAGTTGAGAAAACTCTGCATCGAAAAACAATTGCGGGATTGGAAATCCCGCGGGATCTGGCTTTCGACCCCGCGGGATTAATCCCGCTAAATATCATGCGGTATCCCGCGGGATTTTGTGATGGAAACCCTAGCTCTTCTGCTTATTTTTGACGTTCGAAACACGGTTACGCATGCGCGACTGCTTTCGCGAAATCGATTTCCTATTTTTTAAAACTAGGTATTATTCTATGCTAAATCAGACATGGGAAAGTGATGATAGCCTTGTTAAAAGACGGTATATACATTTTTTCATGCTTCACAGACTCAGCATTACCGCTTCGCATGCTTGCGTACACTCAAAGTGGCGCGTTTTCAGCCTGTGTTGTAATATGCTATGGACACTTGCATTTGTTGAATGGCTGGTTTTGTATTGGGTTTTCTATGTCTATTGTGATAATGTATTAGTGCAGTTTGCAAATACTTCTTTTGAGAAGCTTTTTTTTATCTTGCATTCTGTCTGGAATGTTTTTCATCATTTGTGATGGTAAGAATGTCATTGATTAACGGTTGGTTATTCCTTGTGTTGGACAATGCCTGCCAATTACGTGGTAAAAGAAAGTAACTGATGTTGGCAGGTCTTTACCTTGTTTTACGTAATGCTTTTATTTTAGAATTTTTGAGAAAAAATAAATAAATGAATGAAACAAAATAAATAAGACTGGATGAAAATTATGTTGTGTACTGAAGTACAATGGGGTTGTTTCCATCAGTCAAAAGTGCTACTTTTAGTCACTGAAGTTCATAGAATGAACAAACAAAAAAACAAAAAAAAAAAAAAAAACGAGGAAACTTGCGGGTTACTCGATCATTAGCTATTATATATATATATATATATATATGAGGATGAGCGTGAGTTGTTGCTCTGTTCTGACCAGGGCTGCGGAGTCGGAAGGAAAATGGCCCGACTCCGACTCCTGGGTTTTGAAGGTTTTGAAACCTCCGACTCCGGATTTATTTATTTTATTTTATTTTTTCAACTTGTTCCCAATGGGAGGGGGGTGGGGGAACCTGTAAACAGAGATTGAAATATTAATTCCTTTTTATGAAGTTTTCTCGTTGTATTTTATTGTAAACCTCAGATGCATACAGCGTTAGGAATTCAATTTGAAAATTAAATTTGTCAATAGTTACGATTTTAAAAGTGAGATTACTTAAAATCCCAGTTTTTAAAAAACTGAAAAGGATTAATTTGCTCTCCTTTAATGCTTAACAAATAGATGTTGATCAAATCGCTTGCTTTCAATGTTTGAAAGCTATAACTTGAGAAATAAAGCTTTTTTTGCAAAGTCAAAAACCCTTTCTTGAGAGGGAGAGGTCCGCACCGGGTGATACCCTTCTGGTGAGTGACACCCCAAGTTAATTTCAGAGTTTATAAAAAATATAAATGCTTTAATGCTGAAAATTTTCCCCAATAAATCTTAAATTATATTTCATCTACAAAGTTTCAGCTTAAATAGAGCACTATATTACGAAGAGAGCCCGGGTACATGTATGTACGTCTTGAGCAAATTTTACACAAAATGCAGCGGTATACAGCTTTGTACGAATAGCTATTACTATAGGGGAGGGTGAGGCACAGACGTGGGGTAGGGGAGAGTGTTGTACCTTGGGACGCTGTTAATTTCTAAGAATCTATTTATAGTAGCGATGTTTTTGTAATCTCTAATAGTAACCTTCACAACTAAATGATGTCACAACTATCAAAATATCACCAAACAGGTAATTGCTTCCTTCAAATGTAGAAGCAAATTTCACCCGTCATACCTTGACGGGCGATTTTATAGTAAACTTATGGTTCTTTAATAGCATAATTTCATTTCAGGAATGCTAAAAAAAATCTTTAAGAAGCATTTTTATTTACTTATAGTTACGCCAGAATATCTTCAAGTGATGGAAAACACATCCAAGTTCTACAAAAAAACTCGAAATACAAATTAACCTCTAAAAAACCTTGAATCTTCAGAAATTTCACAATTCTTATGACATTCTTAGTGCAATATGTAACCACAGGAAGTTGAAAGAGAGTTGCAGACTTTAGTGACTCCTGGTAGTAAGAAGTTGGCTGAATGGGGCCTAAGAATGTATCGTAAACTTATTTGGACTTCATAACTCATCTAGTTGTTCTGAAGCAGTCTCATTTTCAAGATTTTATTTTTGTAATCGTTCACAATTGATGTATTTCAAGCAATTATTAGATCGAATAAAAACAAAATTGTTAAATACTTTTAGGTATTTTCTCTATGTATTAAAAAAAATAGCGTCAAAGAAATTGTGAAGTTCGGTCTGTGGCGAGTCCGCGTCCAAGAGACCCCATAGCACCTTCAGGTTTCGTATTTTGTACAAAATTACTTCGAACCCTGGAGGTTTGCTCCTGGAGTTTTATTTTTTAAATTTTGAATCAGTTTTTTAATAATTAATTTTTTAAGTTAAAATTTCAAATTGCCTATTGAAGGGAAGAAAAATTTCCCACACTCCTTAACATCCCGTGTCACTTATTTATTTATTTACTTATACAAAAGCCAATGCTTCACATATATAGAGGACTGCGTACTATGCGCTTTGCCTCCATAGACACACAGGAAAGATTTACAGCAGAAGAAAAAGATATAACACCCAGGGCACCGGCGAGAATCGAACTCGCAATCTCCGGCAAAGACGAAGTCCTACCATAGAGCCACGGATGCCCCTGTGTCACTTGAAAGACCTTTTTTCCTGTATCAGATTGAGCGTATTCCAATTTTCTCAAATAATCAGATCAGCAGATGTAAGGGTTTCTTATTTAGCGAAAATTCAAGGCTCAACTGAATTCAAGTCAGGAACTAAAGAGCAAAATATTACTAAAGAAAATTAATTTGAAAGCTACTTTTCAAACGTACAAAGCGACCGTTTCGCTTTGTACAAACAAGAGGCCCAAAAGCCGTGAAGTTTGGTACAAATTAGTTTGGACCTAAGGAAGGGGTGCTCGTTGAAGTGTTTTTAATAATTTTGCTATTCGTATTTTTTATCAAATTATTCCCCCCCCCCGGGGTTAAGGTGGAATTTTAATAATTTTCTAAATCGGCCTTTTACTGAAACTATTTTTTACGGTAAGGGGAGCGTGATTTTTATTTTGTTCTAATCGTAACGTGTATTGCACTCTGATTCTTCTTAAAATGCACTTATAATATTTGCGAATCAAATTAGATTGCGATGCAAACTTCGGGGGTTCGAGCAGGAGACGGAGCCACTTGCTCGTTGCCTCTAGTATGTCAAAAGTATCCAACTTTTTGTTTTCCAATAACCGACGTCCAGTTACTATTGTGATGTTCGTTTCCCCCTCCCCCTCAATAATGGTTCAAGGGAAAATGTTTATTTTGATCAATTACTTCGGACAATTAGTGTTTTGACCCTCAAAACTGTTTGTAAAAAACACTTCCATTTTAATTAATTAAAATTTCCTAATTTACGGCTTAAGAGTTTTGCGTTGAATTGTAACTGTTTAAAAAATAATTAAAAGCCTCTTTTTTTCATTTTTGCTTCCCTTCCAATCTATTAAAAATTCCTTTTCCGTTCTCACCTAACCTTTGTTAGATTTGAAGTTGAATCTCAAAAATGCTTTCTAATTAGTGCGAGATAGAATACTTTTTTCCCCCTGCCTAATCTCGACGATATTTTTGAAGTGTTTAGAACCGCAAGAGAATTTCATTGCATTAGTCAGGTAATTGGATCGACTTTTTTTTTTTTAAATCCCAAACTTTAAGCTTTGTATTGGTGTCTACAAAAAAAAAATTCAAAGAAAGAAAGAAAAATGACGGATTTGAAAAATATAATTGTTTTTTAAACTAATTTAGAACATCGAACTCTAAGATTGAGTCTCATTGAATTTATATTATACTGCGTCTGAAAGTTTTATGTATGTGAGCAATTACTATATTCCAAATTTTCTAAGTATAACATAGTAATGTAGTACTTTGTTTTTGATTATATCGGAGGATAAATTCATCACGTAAGAAATTTAATTTTTCTACAAAATTTCGTAGCACTTTGATGAGTTTATTATTGCTAAATAATGATTGTATAGCATCAAATAAAGATAATCTTATAATTAAAATATGGATTGTACGAACTAAAATGATTCAAATGTTCAAGTAAATAAACATTAAAAACATTTAACATCCGCGATAAAAAAATTTAAAAATATGCTCAAATATATTTTTTTTTCTAAAACTCACGTAAAGAAAATTGTCACTCTATGCATTAATACTGGATTACATTTCATATGACAGTATGTTATTCAAGGTTTTATCCAATTTAATTGTTGTTTACATTTTATATTGTTTTTAACGATGAAAATATTAGAAGTATTTGATTTTGTTCTTTACCGTAAACGACAAATCGAAAGCCTCGTGCTCTTACCGTTTAGAAAATTTTCGATCTCTTTCAGTTAAGGCTAACCTAACTTTTTCCTAAAATGCTGCTGAATTCCTTAAATTTTATAAATTGCATTTCCATCTGCATTCAAAGCTTTTTCAAGATCCAAAATCGAACTCTGCATGCGTTTGCTGCTGTAAGCTTGCTTAACATTAAAATTTGATTAACTATTCTAAAACAAATGTCGTTAATAGTTTTGCAACTCTCAGGAATTTCGGTCGCTCAAACCCACTAAAGACGTGTCCTACTGTAGACAACTGTTTCAATTCAGGGTCGCGCGGAGGCCATACGATTTTTTTTACGAAAGTAAGTTAAAGAAACGCGGCAATATGCATTTAGGTGAAAAAAAAACCAAAAAATCAGTTTTTATGCATTTAATGCGCCAAAGTCAAAAGATGCAAAAACATTGCATTTGCACAGATGCAAGGTTCGACAAATTCGGGTTGCAGAGTCGCCCGGGACTTGTCGACTAATTTTTCCAGAACAAGAATATTTCAAAAACCATTTAACAATGAATTTACCTATAAACACCGAGAAATAATTCGTCCTAATATGTTTTCGCAGTTCCTAAGTTTGTTTTTGTAAGTTTCTGCTCAAAAACTTTTGCATAAATAAGCCGGTCTCTACGTATAACGTATAACTACGTATAACTTCTTTGCAGTTCAAACGAAAATATTCTACTGGGATGGGGGGAGGGGGGAGAGAGAGAGAAAAAAACTCGAAGTTCAAGTTGTTGAATCCAGGAAATTTTAAACGTCAATTTTTAAAGACATTTTTTTTGACCAATAGTTTTTTTTAAATAACAAATACTACTGCATGTTTTACGCACTTTTTTGTGCTTATTTTCTCCTCGTAATCCGCATTTTAAAGAATTCAGTGTCTTGCAATAAGGAACATCGGCCTTTTTTTCATCCATAAGCTCACCTCTTTTGCTCTGAAAAAAAGGCACACTATAACACCGAAACACGCGTATCTCAGTTCTCTTAAAATTTGTGCGATTTGAAAACGTTGCAATATTTTCTTTTCCTTATACGGTGTTTTGGTTTTGATGTTCAAATTTTCAGAATGACTTCCATTCCATCTCGCCTTGTTTTCCCATTCTGCTGATGAAGGAATGCTCTTTCATCATTCTCACGTGCCTTTCAAGCACTTGATGGCCTTGATTAAAACAGAAGGGGGGTATTTCTTTTGTCATTCTAGGGTGCCCAGTGGCCGGGTTGGTTACGCACGTGAGCAACCTAGAAAGAGCTGGTTTCCGGTTGGATGCGGGTCTACATTCCTGCTTTGAAGTTGGTGGGAGATGGCGTGTTTCGCTATTGTTAAGCTAATCGTAATTATGGTTGTGGGTAATTAAATGTATTTTTATTGTTGTCTTGGGTTGGGGGAATGATTATTTTTTCTTGCATTCTCTTTTTCTGATAGTAAAATGTAATGTTCTAGCCTTGAACTGTATTGACATGAAACGGAAAGTGTTCTTCGGCGTGAAAAATATTGATCATGTCTACTGTATGTCGGGCGCAGGAGGAGAGATGGGTTGACTTCTGAACCTATTTGGCACACATTCAAGTGTTAAAAGAAAACGTTTTAACTCTTTAGTGGAGTTGAATCAAGACACACAAATTTTGATACACAAAGTAGAGCATGTGTCAGTTTGAATTGGCGTAACAGACCCCATTTAGAAAGAAGCGGTTGCACTTCAGTTAGTTCTTCACTGTCTAGTTCATAAATAGATGCTCATTGACTGCATAAACTTTGAGAAATAATGTTTCTTTTCTCCTCCCAATAGTCATTTCCATAGATAGTCGATTTCATTTTCAACAATGGGGTGATTTCCTTTAGTCAAAAGTACTACTTTCATTTTCCCAACAGTTTTTTTAAATTAATTTTTTAAATGCCCGATTTTTCAAACAAGGCGTGGTCTTTATGACGTCACAAGATGCACTTTGCCGCATCTTTCAACTACGTTTCCACGTTATGATAATCAAGCAGCGAATTAAAATTGCGCTCCACGCTTGCTACCAACCATATCGTTGCCAATACACGTGAGTAAAGATGCGAATTAAATATTTTGGACCGTGAATGGCAACACTGAATGGCATTTCATCATTTGTGATGTTATCGGCAGAAGCGTTAAACGATGAAAGAGCACCGATTTAAGTATTTTTTAAAAATATTAAACTTAAAGAAATTATATAAAAAATGGTCAATGTTTTTAAGCATGCTCTATCCGAAAAAAATACTTTTAAAAATTTGGAAACGACCCCATTATGACAAAACCCTAATCCCAATAATGATAGATCGATTTGGTTGGTGCTATTGATGATTACAAGTTGGCTAAAATGTATTAGCATACTTGTGTCTAACAACTCTGCCTTTACGTAAAGCATTATAGGAGCGCAGTGCGTTCCCGCACATCACTTCAAAGAGAGGTAGTAGGCTCTTAATATGCCAAAGATCAATCCCAGGACTTCTACCCGAAAATCAGTGGTCATGACTATCATACTGCAGTCAACCCTCGTTTATCGCGGTTAATTCGTTCCAGACATTACCGCGATAACTGAATTTCCGCGAAGTAGGATTCTGTACTAATAAACCTAATATTTTCCTAATTATAGGGCATAAAGCTTACTTACAACAATTTAAATAGGTTTTTAACATAATTAGAGCCCCCTAGACATGAAACAGCACCCTTTACCACCATTACATTTTTATTACTGAATATACTGCACAAAATATGATAAAAGAGATACATTAGACGTAACAGCTATCACATAATTATTATTGGGAAATAAACTACACATGCAGTTCTTACACACTACTAATCTACGAAAATAGCTTAACTTGTTCGATGGGGAGTTAATTGCCTGTTAGTGATCGTATGTGCCCCCGTCATACGTATACAACTTAAAAAGCTAGTACATTGTTGAACACCATTGAACAGATGTGTTTTATCATCTAGTAATAGTACAGTGATTTTTATTTTCCAGTTAGTGTTTAACAGTTAAAATGAAATGGCGATTCCCTATACTTTCATCGGCGATTTTATACCTTCACTCCCTCAACCTACAGCCCCTTAGAAGAGCTTATCTTACTTAAAAGACATACTCTGTGATTCTTTTGTAGGAAAAAGGTTACATTTGCACATAAAGACTAATTACTATATTTGGAAAAAAAAACAGAAAAAACCGCCGCGAAAGTCGAAGCGCGAAGTAGCGAGAGACGACTGTAATTGGGAAAATTCCATCTGTTACTGATTCTTGAAATTTTGTAAAATTTTAACAGCCATGAAAAAAAATTAGGCTGTAGACAAATCATTTCTCAGAGTGCATAGAAAAATTCAGTACTACATGACTTCTGAAAGATTCTTGTTCTGCTGAAGTTCTTAAAAAAGTAGTCGCCAAAGTATTTTTTTAGTCACCCGAGCGAGCTGGCACTTGAGAATTATGGAATTCTGTGTATGGTTAAAATTAAAAAAAGTAGCATCTTTTAAAAATATATCTTTAGTTCAACAACTTTACATAAAACGTTTAAAATACTGCATTTTATACAAACATACAAAGGATTTCAAGTAAAGCAAAGAAAGAAAACCATTATCATTGGTAACGTAAATCAGGGAAATTTGGTGAACTTAATCAGGGAAATCAGGGAAAAGTCAGGGAACTTTTTTTCACAGTTCCTGTCGCCACCCTGAATGAGCAAAGAAGAAGCAACCATTTGGTTACTCATGGTTTGCCGCCAAGAAAACATACAAACCAAATCAAAAGGAAAATAATTTTTGTGTTTGCTGCCACATAATTTTCTTATTGCTCATTATTTCAAATTTTTTGTTTTACTTCACTTTTTTCTCCTTAAAATAATTTCTCGTTCTGTAAAATATTGTTATCAACTAGAATACGGGACTTTAGCCGTCCCGTATCGAAGTTCCCCGGGACGCGGGACAATTTTTCAAAATACGGGACTGTCCCTTGAAATCCGGGACGTCTGGCAACCCTGGCCGACACCGCCGATTCGTTTGGGAGACTCCCTAACAAAGTAAGTTTCTCCCGAATTTTCGTCAACGAATTTCCCAAGAAAATGGATTTTTCAGTAGTTAGAATTTTGATGAAAATATGTACAGTGAAATGATGAAGATCGCAAAAACAATTTTTTTCCCACGAGTATAAAAAGGTCGTTATTGATACTATTTTTTTCATTTTAAAGAAAAATTGGATTTTTTAAAAAATGTTGTAAAGCGTTCTCGAATTTTCCCTCTGAGTTTCATAAATTCTTACCTGCTGCGAGGAATGTTTTGAGAGAGAACAAAATGAGGCCTCTTTTAAAAAAACTTTTTCTTCTAAAAGTTGTAGTTTTTTTTTTTTTTTTTTTTTTTTTTTTAAACCTCGAATAAGGTGATATCTTAGTTGTCGAATTTCGGTTCCTGCCGGATTTCAGAACTCTGATTTTCAGGTTCTATGTGGCCTTTTTTTTTTTTTTTTTTTTGAGCAATCACGATTACTAATTGTTTTCACTCGACCGTCCTTGATGTTTGGTTTCTTTTTCAACCCCAGCGTCTTCTTCAGGCGCGATTCCTCCTGGTAGCCGCTTCTCCTGGTCGGTGGCATCCATGTCCTACACACACGGACGCTCATATACACATACACACACACGTTTACACGCACATATACACAGGTCTACGCGCACACACAAGCCTACACACACACAACTGTACACACATAACCGCCCAAGAGGAGGGACAGGAGTCGTTTCTAGAAACAAGTGAGTAGGGTATTAATCAATAAGTAGGGTCCTGTCACAACTTGTGATTGCGGAAAACATAATTTGAATTCAAAATTTCAGAATTCAAATTAATTATAAACTTAAACAGTTTTTTTTTTTAAATATACATTTTAACATCTCAAGCCTTATGCTCAGCCCTAGCTCTTACTATTCCTTTGCAAGCACCCCAATCTGTTCTTGAGACTTTTAAAGGCACAAGCATGTCAGACTAGAGATATATCTTCAAAATCGTCAAAGATAAAGCTTATCAGACATCCTTTATGTGCTCTGCCCATCTGCACTGACAGCACCCGCAATCCCTATTACTCTTCTACACTATCAGAAATGTCAGGGCCAAGTGGCCCGCTCGCGTGCCTGGCTGAAACTAGGCCCCCCACTGCACGAAAGAGCGGCCCCGGCCCGTCTGGAAGTCCTGGCATTGCTATATATAGGTCAACGTGCGACGGTAGAAACTCGAAGGCCACACCTTTGTGATGGCTTTTTCTGCCGTAATATGTACTTAGAAATAACCTTGTTCGCGTGTGTGAGTGTGTGTGTGTGCTTTTGCTTTTCTTCTTCAAACCTCTCGTGTATTTATTTGTTTTCCCTCTTTCCCTCCTTGTGACGTTTTTGGATATAGATGGCTAATGGGTTAGCTTTTTTTTCTCTCTCTCTCAACAATTTTCTCCGCGGTTGGGTATTTGGTTTTGTTTGCTTTTCGGTCTGATGAGGATTTACGCGCGCGATTTATTTCAGAACTTCAATTTATTTTTGCGTGTTCCTGGGGTTTTAAGGGTGTTCACGTCCGTTCCTTACATTTCAGCAACTTACTTGACACTTTTTTTAAACTCTGACGCGGGTCATGAATAAACGGTGTGTTTGTTGATTTGCTGTGTTGGTTTCGGCAAGATTAGTCGGAATAAGCCTAATGTCGGAAAATAGTTTGTGCATAAAACTGCAATTAAGTTCCAATTTGAACACCAAGTACGTTTTCATTACAGTAAAACCTCGTTTCTCCAGTCTAACTGGGACCGACGACAATCCGGATAATTAAATACCCAGATAACCAGAAAACCAGAGACTTTGATCCGGGTGGGATGGATGATATACTGACGCTCAATACGACAAAAAAACTTTGCTTTAAAAATATTTAAAATAATTTTTCACATCATTTCGTTTCAATGAATTAGTCTACTCTTGTCTATTGTCACCAAAACGCATATGTGCGCTCAAGCTCGTAGTTAGTACCAAGTGAGGATTGCAAAGAGATTTTAGTATTTTTCATGGTGAATGCAATCTTTTAGAAAAGTGGTTAAAACGCAAAGTTTTGAGTCGAATTGTTGTGAAGAAGTAAATACAACGCTGACGTAATATTGCGATATCTATTGACAGCGACAATTGCAATGAAAGTGCATAAACTTTTGAAAGGAAAAAAACAAATCCCTCTGTTTTGAAATTATCAAGCAAAACAAGATATAGTTCAACAAAATAAACCAAAAATAAAAGCATCAGCATTAAGAGAAATTACACCATTTCCATTACTGCCGTTTGCGTTTACTGTCTATCAATGTCTAGCACCCGTTGAAAGATCTTCCCAAAACGCTCCTAAACTTTGTGTAGTATATTTATCATAAAGAGAGAGAAGAATAATTTTTATCAGTGTGATAATTTACCGAGTCGTCAACTGCGTCAAGACATATCGAATTTTAGGTTAGCATTTCAAATACCATGCAATCATAGGAGCAAAACTTTTAAGTTTCTTCAAATTATTTACAGTGAATAACTTGATCGTCCAATCGAAATTTCAATTGTTTGTGTAAGCCGTTTTGACTTTTTAATTTGTTTAGTTATTATTTTTTACTAACGTGTCGCAGGTTTGGCATTTCCGTCCTCTATGAAGCAGAGTGGAGCTCCCCATAATAAAATTGTTTGGTTACAATGAAAATTTAGTTGTTTTTTAAAATTTTTAGTTATTTTTTAAAAATAATCCAAGATGTGTTTTTGGAATTCAATTATTCCATTAAAGTCAGCTTAAAAATACAATAATTACAGGGATCTTTTGTGCATTCTACTTTTTGCGTACAAAGTTACGAAATATTACTGTATTGCTTTAAAAATGTCAGTCAGTTCCCCTTCGAATTACCAATTAACCCCAAGTTCTTATGTGCTTTCTCTCGGCTCATAGAGCTTATTCATGTCTTACTGAAATTTCAAGACTGCAACAAATCTGACAGTTGTTCATAAGTAGTTTTAGGAAATGAATTAAAAATGAAAATTAGCGCTTTTTGTTGTTTTGACCGATTTAGCGAAACATTTTGAAAATCAACTATGACATGCCTCCCATATGGGAAAAGGGCAACCTTTATCGCCCTCATCCGGGCTTTTTTTTTTAGCTTTCGTGGTTTATACAAAAGTACAATTTTTCCTTTTCTGAAATTTATCCTTTCACCTTAATGCAATAAACTTCACAAAATCATTACTCCGAACGGATATATGTATTACGATCAGGGTTGACCGGATTGGACCCAATGTTTTTTTTTTTCGAAAAAACCTAGTTAAAAAAACCCATTATTTAGCCCACTTTTGGGTTTTTTAAAAAATTTCTGAGAAGTTTAAAAAAATTAATTTATTTAAATACTTTCACAATTTAAGCTTCTTTTTTATTTGTTCTTCACCGCAGACAATGGGCATAAAAATTGAATTTTGAACTTTAATAGTATTTCTTAACTCTTAACGGCATTAAAAAATAGTTCAAAGTTTTTAAATAAATATAGTTAACTTTTTTCTTTAACTGGTCAATAAATAACTCAAATTATATTGACCAAGTCCTGTCACGTCTGATTTTCTCAATATTTGTAGATTGTGTAGAGGAAACTACTCTAGCTAAAAGGCTTTCAATGTGAATTATTTTCTGCAAACCAACACGTCACAAATCTCAAATAAACAAGGTATATTTTTTAGAAATTTACAGGTTTTACAAATGGTGGGACAGAAAACAGAATAGAATGTACAGTATTTTCATTATCTTACGAAAAGGTTTAATATTTCTTACTCTGTACACAGAAATAGAAAAACAGGCAACATAAAATTCAAAGAAATGTCTTGATTAAGCTGGAATTCAGTAAAAAGGAATTTAAACAAATTGAGATTCTACAGTGGTTTTGCATAACAAAATGAAATACAATGAAATAAAATGCAAAAAAAAAAAAAAAAGTTATAATTAAAAATAAGCAATGGATTTTATCACTCGAGAAGTAACTTAGCTTTAACTGTTGGTAATCATGGAAACTAAAAAATCTGAAACTTCACCATTCTTGGATTTTGTCGTCTTTTATGCTTTCTTTAGAAAACGCTGAATTTTCCAGCTTTTTTTACCCCAAGACAGTTTTTGTGCTTTGTCCATATACTTATGCTACAATATGCTACAAGTACCCCACATTTTCCCTAAAAAGGACAAAAAACCCCACATTTATTTTTAAAACCCAGCTTTAGTTGGGTTTTTTTTGGGGGGGGGGATATTTAAAAAGCTCCCTGGGTCCATCGGCTTTTGAAAAAAAAAATCCGGGTTTTTGCCAACCCTGGTTATGATACATTGAGAATTTGGATTGTAACATTTTTTTTAAAATAGAATATTATGTTTTTAAAGGCGTTTTTTGAAACCACTTTGACTTTACGTTACACTTGCATTAGTTTTACAAAAGAAACCAAGTATTTCGGGGAACGAATTATGCCCCACCAACTACAGGACAACTAATAGGCTAATAATATTTGACAGTTTTGACAAGCTTGCATGATAGACTGTCATTTCGCTAATGACTCCTACGGTAATAAATTCTGAATCTAAATGCTCTGCATGTGAATATAACGCATGTTTTCCCAAAGAGTAATGAGATCTTCTACGACCAAGCCACTTTCCTGAAATGTAGTGCTTATACTAAGGTACTTAAGCATACCTAAAGAATACACAATTGCCAAAAACGGCGATATGATTACAATATGACGTATCCTTCCAAGGACATCAGCGGAGTCATGTCCAGAAGGTTTGGCGGCTAATTGCTTTGTCCTTAATTTCGGCTGGTCGTGCGAGCGTTGATGACATTTTGATAGCGCTAATTTTGCTGAAACGGTAAGTGATGCGTTGTTTATTTTTTAATGGTCATTAAACCTTGGTAGTTAAAACCTGCTCAATGTTGCTCTCATAAACAGCTGGTTGTCTTCACCATAGCTCCCGATCGTGAGAAGTTTTATGGGTTTGAAAAATCAACTTGATAAATTTTAATCGGCATGAAAGTTTGTTAAGGAAGTGTTTTAAGAGGTTTTGTTGATTAGTTTTGACTTTTATGGCCGTATC
The DNA here is from genome assembly GCF_026930045.1 of Uloborus diversus. Lineage (NCBI taxonomy): Eukaryota > Metazoa > Arthropoda > Arachnida > Araneae > Uloboridae > Uloborus > Uloborus diversus. The sequence goes on along the minus strand of NC_072731.1, from coordinate 35,157,187 downwards.
TTTAATAAAATTAAATGTTTTTAATGTTTTGTTGAAAAACGCTTGCCCTCGCAAGTCATGTTGCCCTCTTAAACGATATACAAATCTTTCTGAACTTAAGTATTGTAGAAATAACTAGCATAAGATAAGATAATTTTTATGCATTTTTATTATTTTGTTGATAGCGTTAATTCACTTAAAAATGGGTCAATATTTTTTCATAAAAAATGAGTTATCAATCACATGAATTAAATATTCTTAAATTTGAGAAGTTTCTGTCACTTAACTCTCAAATTTTTGTGGCACTGTGTCCGATTGCAAATGTGTTCCAGAAGGAAATTGCTTTTCATGATATTGAGAGAACTATTTTATGATAATCGAATTTTGTATTTACTACTCCTGATTCTAAAGCTTGAATACGCCACCTCGCAGTGATTTGAGAAACTGCCGAAAGAGGTAAACCATTCCGTTCCACGTTTTTCCTTTGGGGTGAAATATAGGCATCAGACAGTTTGTGATGCAATATAATTTCAAAAGAATAGAAAAGAAAAAACCTCATAAGCAGAATGAAAAATTTCTGTCATTCACTAAACACAAAAGCAGATTATAAGTTACTGCATTTGTTTTACCTCTTTCAGCCGCCATTAAGCAGAGATTGCAGTGCTCTCATTTTAAAACTATTATTATAATTGATGTTCCATTGCACCTGCACTCTTTTTTAAGAACGCTGTATTATCCACAGTGCCCTCTTTCTTTTGTTTAAATCACATGTAATATTTGGACTAAAGAATGATTATAAAATGACTATGACTATGTATTTCTAGTCAAGGATTTCTCTCAGTGTAAATCTTTATATCGTTGTATTCCGAAATATTTATCGTAAAAGTAATGCAAGTGTAATGTAAATTGGTTTCAAAATACGTTTTCTTTTGACGAGTCCCGCCGAACTTGAAGGTGAGTTCTCCCAAAATATTTTTTTGTTCTCAACTACAGCACTATCCGTACCCATTATCGTCAACTGAAACCTTACCAATAAATAACCTTTAAATCTATTTTTTCCGAGCCTTTATTTCATTGAGTTCGAAGCTGGTTCTCAAAAGGTAACTTGTGAGCATTCCGGTTTGAGGAAGTATGTCATAAGTAAAGTAAAATCATTGCTGTGATGACAGGACAACAGCTGTCCTAAGTTGCCATTTATGACAAAGATGTATCTCCAAAAAACTTTTATTGGCATTAAAAGTGAACTGAATGCCTTTATGATAATGATTATTTCGGACTTCTCCATAAAGCAATTTATTATAGTTGTTATACAGATATTAAAATCAGGTTATTCCCATCTGAAGAGTTTTACTGGTATCTTTGAAAAATATTTACGTTATTCTTTGAAATATAATCAGTTGAATCATAAAAGAAGACATCTGTTATCCGAGGTACCGTGTACCACACAGTTCATTTCTGTAGTGTAAAAGATTCTGTAAAATTTTAAATCTTCTTTATACTATCAGGTCGTATTTGTTGCGTTGCTTTTTTTGCATATATATTTGTGTTTCTTTGACAAAATTGTCTGATATACAGTATACCACAGAACCAAGTTCTTAAATTTCAAACCACCACAAAATTGCGCACCTTCCCATTGGAATGTTTTTTAATACAATTTTGACAGTTACTTTTTCGTTGCGTGAGCCTTCACACCTCTTGCCCCTCCCCACCGAGGTAGTGCTGTGCACGCCACTGCTTTATATATTTTATCAAATCAGATCCTCCCCCCCCCACCCCCACATCATGAGGATGGCTCAACAATCAGACGCATATGTGCATACACATACATACGCAGGGTTCCCACAGGCCCTCAAAAGTCCCTATAAAGGCCCTATTTTCAACTATTTTTTTGTAGGGGCCCCTCTAAAAGCCATATTTTGTAGTCAAAAGCCCTAAAAAATAATGAAAGGTCCTATTTTATTAGGATTTGTGTCATTCCGTGTCAAATCAACAACAACAAAAAAAAAAAACCTAACTTTATTTCTTAGATTTTCATGAAACTTTTAGAAACCTTACTATTTGATGTCTTAAATTTATTTATACTTTTTAAAAATCTATCATTCATAAGTAGGCTTGCCAGATTTCTGAAGTGCTCAACCGGGACACCGGAATCCCCCCCCCCCCCCAATCGTCGATAGTATTTGAAAGGGTACACACCTGTGGTTGATTTTTGGATTTTTTTGTTGGGCAGTTTATTTTAAAAGCTCTGAATATATGGTTACTAATTATGAACCGAAAATATGACATAAGCAGGTAAAATTTGAACATTTCGACAAATTATTTTACAATTTATTTTAGTTAGAAACACATTGAATGATGAATAAAAAAATGAACAATATTTAGACACACTTTTCATTTTACGGGAATATTTTACTCTTTTTTGGTTTTAATTTTGCTGTAAAAATTCTTTCCAGCTAATCCGGTATTAATTTTACAAGAAAATGTGGATATAAGTAACAGTAATAATTGTCCTAAATAATCCTTCAAGGCCTTTTTTTGGTCATTTGTAATCAGTTATCTTTTTCCGGGACATGAAGTAAACCGACCGGGACACCGGGATTTTGTCTGAAAACCGGGACGTCTGGCAAGCCTATTCATAAGTTATGTGCAATTAATTTTTGCAATTTGTTTAACAGCTTTTTTTTTACTTGCCAGCAGTGTTTTGAAGTGTTTAATTCAAGGGTTCTATGAGAGCAATATAGTTGTATACTAACTCATTTTGAAGTTACTTACTTGCACTTTAATTTTATATACGGTAACCGCGGATAACCGAAATCGCGGATAATCCACAAAGTAAGTAGAAGACAATATTCGTCTATGCAATAGCTTTAGATAGGTCAATAATGTAATAGAAATTTAATTAAAATGATAACATTTTATAAAAAACATGTAGAAGCTAGAAAAGGATCGCTTCTTCTAGCAAATGGATTTTATACATATGCGAGCAAATGGTGCAAACAGATTAATTTGAAACATATCAAGCTAGGTTACACCAAGATATTTATGCATAGGGGGAAAGGAGGGAAGTTTTTTTTGAACAAGATCAATTATGCTCGTAAGTCGTATCGATCTAAAAGTCAATAAATATAGTGCAGATTTAAAGCAGTAACCAGTAAGTAGTGTAAATCTATAAATCAGGATTCAAGCAGTTAGGTTTCAGGGACCATGAAAGGTTTGATGCTATTGAAAGGGGAAGAAAAAAAATAGGGATAACTAGAAACAGTTTTTTACTAAATTGAAATGTGTACATTTATCTATACATTCAGTTAACCATTGGCAAAAAAACGTTTTGTTGAA